>NC_081793.1:25092817-25108175 GCF_963082965.1 Carassius carassius
CATTTCAGAAGCTGTGTGCTCGTGAATGAGTTATGACGTGTGATGTAACACTGACTGATGAACAGATGATGGATGGACAGACACCTAATGGACGGATACAGTAAATGTTAAAGTGTCAGGAAGAGCTCTTGTTGGCATGACGGAGATTCGCCAGAGGATGCTTGTCTTGCCTAACCCTTTTCTGAAGATGTTCGGATGTGAATCTTGAACTTGTGAAGGTCTCTAGAGGCAGGTCACGTGAGCCTCTACAAAACCCTCAGTCCAGCTCTGATCATGTGACCCAGATGTGATCTGAAGACAAAATCAAGGACAAATGCTTCTCCAGAATAACGTCACTAAATCCAGCAGGTTATGGAAACTGACTGATCTGAGTAGCAGTCTGTGCTCGTTAGGACAGATAGTGAGAGGTCTGCGTGTCTTGACGTGCCGATTTCTGTGTAGATGTCGATGTGATCTGTCACAGACAGTTAGCAGGCTAATCAAAAGATGTCGGTCATAAACGACAACAAATGCAGGGCAGAGAGGAGCTGGGACATGTGTGTTATTGTGTGAACCGCTCAGACCTGCTGACTAGCAGACTAGACCCAGCGTTTAGACCGAAGCATCTGATCTTTCGGACCATCTGAAAGACATACATCAAAATCAGTCAAGTATCTTTCAAAGAATTAATGTCATGAAGCTCTCAAACATGCGACTAGAACCTCCTCAGAATGACTTCTAGAAGCCCGTTTAGACCGTAATACATGACTATACTTACACCAGATGGTCAGTGAACAGACTGTAACAGACCACTGGCAGGCAGCAGAGATGTTAACATAACGCTAACGGTGTAATGAGATCAGGTCGGTGTTGGAGATGGCATCAGGTCTGACAATTAGCCCAGTCCAGCCTAGCATCTACACCAACTTACCCAACAAAATCTGAGATGATTTCAGAAAGCGTACCTCAGGGAAGGTTTGTGTAGATCACCAGATCAGCTGAGATCACTACTGTGACTGGGAGGTTTAGTAGGTTAGTGTGAAGCAGGACAATATGAGAGTCATCAGTCTTCTGCATCTACATACGGCTGTCATGTGATCCTGTTAGTGGAAATAACACCAGCTCGTGAAGGCCATCCTGACGTGTGTGTGTGTGTGTGTGTGTGTGTGAGATTTTTGATTTTTAAGAATACATCTCATTACAAAACAGTTCTAATTCACACAAGAGTACATATACAGCTCAGTTTAAAAAAAACTCACAATATGCTGTTAAAAATCAAAGTATTATTAAATATATTACAAAGAACACCTTTTATACACCATCTTTGCTCAAACAACATTAGATTCTTTGGTGCATTGTAATAGCGGAAATCAATTTGAATTCCTGATTTCAACAGTATTGAAATGAGCAATACTAAATCTGTATCAGAATCTTTTTCAATTTTACTTTTTCTACTTACAGAAATTGCCATTTTTGCTTGACCCAAGAAAAAGTTAAACAACTGACATTCATAAGAATGTTTTCTCAAATACTTAAAACCACAAATGAAAACCTGAGTGTGTGTAAGAGAGAGAGTGTGTGTGTGTGTGTGTGTTCTTGTTTTTGTGTCATATCAGGACACAACTCTGTATAATGTCATGGGTATGACACAGGTATTACAAGGAGAGGGTGACTTATGAGGACATAACCCATGTCCCCATTTTTCAAAACGCTTATAAATCATACAGAATGAGTTTTTTTGAGAAAGTAAAAATGCAGAAAGTTTCCTGTGAGGGTTAGGTGTAGGTGTAGGGTTGGTGTAGGGCCAGAGAATATACAGTTTGTACAGTATAAAAACCATTACACCTATGGGATGAACCCACTTTACACAAAAACAAACGTGTGTGTGTGTGTGTGTGTGTGTGTGTGTGTGTGTGTGTGTGAGAGAGAGAGAGAGGAGAGAGTGTGTGTGTGTGAGAGAGAGAGAGGAGAGAGTGTGTGTGTGTGAGAGAGAGAGAGAGAGAGAGAGAGAGAGAGAGAATATGTGTGTGTGATTGTGTGTGTGTGTGAGTGTGGGTGTGTGTGTGTGTGAGAGAGAGAGTGTGTGTGTGTGAGTGTGATTGTGTGTGTGTGTGTGTGTGTGTGTGTGAGAGAGAGAGAGGGTGTGGGAGTGGGTGTGTGTGTGAGAGAGAGAGAAAGAGTGTGTGTGTCAAGTCAAGTCACCTTTATTTATATAGCGCTTTAAACAAAATACATTGCGTCAAAGCAACTGAACAACATTCATTAGGAAAACAGTGTCAATAATGCAAAAATGATAGTTAAAGGCAGTTCATCATTGAATTCAGTGATGTCATCTCTGTTCAGTTAAATAGTGTCTGTGCATTTATTTGCAATCAAGTCAACGATATCACTGTAGATGAAGTGTCCCCAACTAAGCAAGCCAGAGGCGACAGCGGCAAGGAACCGAAACTCCATCGGTGACAGAATGGAGAAAAAAACCTTGGGAGAAACCAGGCTCAGATGGGGGGCCAGTTCTCCTCTGACCAGACGAAACCAGTAGTTCAATTCCAGGCTGCAGCAAAGTCAGATTGTGCAGAAGAATCATCTGTTTCCTGTGGTCTTGTCCTGGTGCTCCTCTGAGACAAGGTCTTTACAGGGGATCTGTATCTGGGGCTCTAGTTGTCCTGGTCTCCGCTGTCTTTCAGGGATGTAGAGGTCCTTTCTAGGTGCTGATCCAGCATCTGGTCTAGATACGTACTGGATCCGGGTGACTGCAGTGACCCTCTGATCTGGACACAGACTGGATCTGGTGGCCACGGTGACCTCGGAACAAGAGAGATACAGACTAATATTAGCGTAGATGCCATTCTTCTAATGATGTAGCAAGTACATAGGGTGTTATGGGAAGTGTTTCCGGTTCCGGTTTACCTAATTAATGCAGCCTAAAAATCCTTTAACGGATTTGGATATTAAAAGCATATTAGTATGTTATGTGTATGCCAGGTTAAAGAGATGGGTCTTTAATCTAGATTTAAACTGCAAGAGTGTGTCTGCCTCCCGAAACAATGTTAGGTAGGTTATTCCAGAGTTTGGGCGCCAAATAGGAAAAGGATCTGCCGCCTGCAGTTGATTTTGATATTCTAGGTATTATCAAATTGCCTGAGTTTTGAGAACGTAGCGGACGTAGAGGATTATAATGTAAAAGGAGCTCATTCAAATACTGAGGTGCTAAACCATTCAGGGCTTTTTAAGTAATAAGCAATATTTTAAAATCTCAGCGATGCTTGATAGGGAGCCAGTGCAGTGTTGACAGGACCGGGCTAATATGGTCATACTTCCTGGTTCTAGTAAGAACTCTTGCTGCTGCATTTTGGACTAGCTGTAGTTTGTTTACTAAGCGTGCAGAACAACCACCCAATAAAGCATTACAATAATCTAACCTTGAGGTCATAAATGCATGGATTAACATTTCTGCATTTGACATTGAGAGCATAGACCGTAATTTAGATATATTTTTGAGATGGAAAAATGCAGTTTTACAAATGCTAGAAACGTGGCTTTCTAAGGAAAGATTGCGATCAAATAGCACACCTATGTTCCTAACTGATGACGAAGAATTGACAGAGCAACCATCAAGTCTTAGACAGTGTTCTAGTTTATAACAAGCAGAGTTTTTAGGTCCTATAATTAACACCTTTGTTTTTTTTCCAGAATTTAGCAGTAAGAAATTACTCGCCATCCAGTTTTTTATATTGGAATGTTTCGCCAGGCCGCGAAGAAATATAGATCTGAGTATCATCAGCATAACAGTGAAAGCTAACACCATGTTTCCTGATGATATCTCCCAAGGGTAACATATAAAGCGTGAAGAGTAGCGGCCCTAGTACTGAGCCTTGAGGTACTCCATACTGCACTTGTGATCGATAGGATACATCTTCATTCACTGCTACGAACTGATGGCGGTCATATAAGTACGATTTAAACCATGCTAATGCACTTCCACTGATGCCAACAAAGTATTCAAGTCTATGCAAACGAATGTTGTGGTCAATTGTGTCAAACGCAGCACTAAGATCCAATAAAACTAATAGAGAGATACACCCACGATCAGATGATAAGAGCAGATCATTTGTAACTCTAAGGAGAGCAGTCTCAGTACTATGATACGGTCTAAATCCTGACTGGAAATCCTCACATATACCATTTTTCTCTAAGAAGGAATATAATTGTGTGGATACCACCTTTTCTAGTATCTTGGACAGAAAAGGGAGATTCGAGATTGGTCTATAATTAACTAGTTCTTTGGGGTCAAGTTGTGGTTTTTTGATGAGAGGCTTAATAACAGCCAGTTTGAAGGTTTTGGGGACATATCCTAATGACAATGAGGAATTAATAATAGTCAGAAGAGGATCTATGACTTCTGGAAGCACCTCTTTTAGGAGCTTAGATGGTATAGGGTCTAACATACATGTTGTTGGTTTAGATGATTTAACAAGTTTATACAATTCTTCCTCTCCTATAGTAGAGAATGAGTGGAACTGTTCCTCAGGGGGTCTATAGTGCACTGTCTGATGTGATACTGTAGCTGACGGCTGAATGGTTGCAATTTTATCTCTAATAGTATCGATTTTAGAAGTAAAGTAGTTCATAAAGTCATTACTGCTGTGATGTTGGGAAATGTCAACACTTGTTGAGGCTTTATTTTTTAATTTAGCCACTGTATTGAATAAATACCTAGGGTTATGTTTGTTTTCTTCTAAAAGAGAAGAAAAGTAATCGGATCTAGCAGTTTTTAATGCTTTTCTGTAGGATATGTTACTTTCCCGCCAAGCAATACGAAATACCTCTAGTTTTGTTTTCCTCCAGCTGCGCTCCATTTTTCGGGCTGCTCTCTTTAGGGTGCGAGTATGTGAGTGTGAGAGAGAGAGAGAGTGTGTGTGTGTGTGGCGTTATTTTTGTGCCTCAATCCTGAGCGAGTAATTGTACGTTTTGAGCACAGAGAACTATATTTTGCAAGCACATTACATTATATTTTGTACAGAAATTAACAATCGCAAAAAAAAATTCACTTGAGCAACAAAAAAATGATTCCTTGCTCAATAAATGTGTTTGCTGGTTTGCTATTATCCATATTAACGTGCAGTAATAACCCCTCTCACGCAGTTTACTCAGGTGCTCTCTCACAAACTTATTCTCTGCGCTCCTGTCAAGTCCCTCTCTCTCTCTCTCTCTCTCTCTCTGTCTCTCTCTCTCTCTCATTCTCTTAATTCTGTGTGCGCTCAACTCTTGACACACGCTCGCTCAACTTACAACAGCGTTACAAGTGTGCCACAAAATCAATCAATCGGAAAATTAAAGCTCAATTGTGATTGGCTGTTGGTCTCCAATCAAATCGCTAGTAGAACCAAAGCCCTATCATTTTCTTTTTAGAATTCAATAACGAGAAGTGGAAAATGGCTTGTTTATTCGTTTTTCCATTTAGTTTAACAAACGGAAAATTAGTTTTTGGCTCTACAGTCGTGGCCAAAAGTTTTGAGAATTACATAAATATTGGAAATTGGAAAAGTTGCTGCTTAAGTTTTTACAATAGCAATTTGCATATACTCCAGAATGTTATGAAGAGAGATCAGATGAATTGCATAGTCCTTCTTTGCCATGAAAATTAACTTAATCCCAAAAAAACCTTTCCACTGCATTTCATTGCTGTCATTAAAGGACCTGCTGAGATCATTTCAGTAATCGTCTTGTTAACGCTGGAGATCATTATGTCAGGCTGATTGGGTTAGAATGGCAGACTTGACATGTTAAAAGGAGGGTGATGCTTGAAATCATTGTTCTTCCATTGTTAACCATGGTGACCTGCAAAGAAACGCGTGCAGCCATCATTGCGTTGCATAAAAATGGCTTCACAGGCAAGGATATTGTGGCTACTAAGATTGCACCTAAATCAACAATTTATAGGATCATCAAGAACTTCAAGGAAAGAGGTTCAATTCTTGTAAAGAAGGCTTCAGGGCGTCCAAGAAAGTCCAGCAAGCGCCAGGATGGTCTCCTAAAGAGGATTGAGCTGCGGGATCGGAGTGCCACCAGTGCAGAGCTTGCTCAGGAATGGCAGCAGGCAGGTGTGAGCGCATCTGCACGCACAGTGAGGACAAGACTTCTGGAAGATGGCCTGGTGTCAAGAAGGGCAGCAAAGAAGCCACTTCTCTCCAAAAAAACATCAGGGACAGATTGCTCTTCTGCAGAAAGTATAGTGAATGGACTGCTGAGGACTGGGGCAAAGTCATATTCTCAGATGAAGCCCCTTTCCGATTGTTTGGGGCATCTGGAGAAAGGCTTGTCCGGAGAAGAAAAGGTGAGCGCTACCATCAGTCCTGTGTCATGCCAACAGTAAAGCATCCTGACACCATTCATGTGTGGGCTTGCTTCTCATCCAAGGGAGTGGGCTCACTCACAATTCTGCCCAAAAACACAGCCATGAATAAAGAATGGTACCAAAACACCCTCCAACAGCAACTTCTTCCAACAATCCAACAACAGTTTGGTGAAGAACAATGCATTTTCCAGCACGATGGAGCACCGTGCCATAAGGCAAAAGTGAGAACTAAGTGGCTCGGGGACCAGAATGTTGAAATTTTGGGTCCATGGCCTGGAAACTCCCCAGATCTTAATCCCATTGAGAACTTGTGGTCAATCCTCAAGAGGCGGGTGGACAAACAAAAACCCACTAATTCTGACAAACTCCAAGAAGTGATTATGAAAGAATGGGTTGCTATCAGTCAGGATTTGGCCCAGAAGTTGATTGAGAGCATGCCCAGTCGAATTGCAGAGGTCCTGAAAAAGAAGGGCCAACACTGCAAATACTGACTCATGGCATAAATGTCATGTAATTGTCGATAAAAGCCTTTGAAACGTATGAAGTGCTTGTAATTATATTTCAGTACATCACAGAAACAACTGAAACAAAGATCTAAAAGCAGTTTAGCAGCAAACTTTTTGAAAACTAATATTTATGTAATTCTCAAAACTTTTGGCCACGACTTTATATCTCATTTTGTCGTTTGGGGTTTATAAATCGGTTTATGGCTTCAATATTTCATGCGCACTTGTGGGCGGCGCTGAAACGCTGCTTTCATATGATTGGTCGAATCGCTCCGCCTTCAGCTCTGTCTTTTCATTCTTTCGGCAGAATAAGAGTCAGTACTTAAACCACCTCTCACTGTTAATTAGAAAAATATTTGAAACAGATGTGGCTGGGCACATAATTCGTTCTGCTGTGACTTGCAAGTGACCCCTTTAAATTATTTCTAGGTTGTAGTATTATATGAATATTGACCCACTGTAAATACAGTGCAAATAGTTCTGTCTCCTTAGATAAAAGTGAAGTGGAAATCAAAATCAATAATAGACTGAACAGTTCCATGATAATATGTCTGTAACATTTATTACTTTCGTCTTCTAAGTCTAAAGGCACTAGGAATGTGTGTGTGACATTAATAAATAATTGTGAAAATTATTATAGTTAAATTTATGAAATAAATTAGTAATATTAGTTTTATTACATACTAAATTGAATTAGTATTCTTTGTTGGGCTTGAGAAAGCCAACATATATTTGAACATTATTATTATTTTTATGAGAGTAATTGACACCGACTTGAACTTTAATGTTTCACCAAATTCAGCTCAGATCTTCAGACTCGTCTGACTCCCGTTGCTGTATAACTGGTCAGACTTAACTAGTGACTTTTGTTACCAGAGCAATGAAGGCCTTAACACTTAATGTCCACTAGAGGGGGCGACAGGATTTCTGTTTACAATAGTTTAAGTGACAAATATATACATGAATTTCATGTGTACTCCCATGAATATGCCATATCTGTGTACAAGAATAAACGTCACAGTTGTACAACTACTTAAAACTTCCCAAGATATAGTTTATTCACACTGGTTTATGCATTTAATGTTTGTCCATCTGGAACTTTTATTTTTCATCAGCTGTATATTTTAAGATGTACTAGGTGTTGATAAATCACATGCAAACAATGTAAAGAGCTTAGACATTGTTATTTTTTTTTTTTAATTCGTTATTGAATTCTAAATAGGAAGTGAAATTATCAAAACGTACACGGACCAGACGGGCTTTGGTTCTACTAGCGATTTGATTGGAGACCAACAGCCAATCACAATTGACCTTTAATTTTCCGATTGGTTGATTTTGTGGCACACTTGTAACGCTGGGCAGTGCGTCGGGCTCGTGCATGAGGCGCGCGGACCGGAGCGATGTATGACTGATGATCAGTTCAGTTCAACTTTACTCCAGATATATCAACTTCTTACCTGTTTTGAATACTTTATATTTAACGTGTTCGTTTATGCCCAATCTTAGTGTTGAACTGTTGGACTTTAAATGAAATCTAGTATTGATTTTCACCGTTGACTGATTTTGCAGAACATTTAGACTGATAACTTCCCTGCGCAGATGCGGCAGATTTGTCACAGGACGGTGATATGACAGTTGCGTCCGCCTATATATGAACTTTTTTTAGTTTAAAATACAGTATTTTTATATTTAACGTTAGTTTATCAGTATGTTTGAAAGTATATTTTTTTGATTATTGGTGATTCCATAGGCTCTCTCTCGCGCACCTGCACATTTTAAAACACCAAATAGTTCTGCTGTGACAAGAACAAAGAGTCTCTCGCTCCAGCAATCTCACGGGCTGACCGTATGACGATCTGAAAAATGACCATATCGGCCTACACTAGTGTGTGTGTGTGTGAGAGAGAGAGAGTGTCTATGTGTGTGTGTGTGTGTGAGAGAGAGAGAGAGAGAGAGTGTGTGTGTGTGTGTGTGAGAGAGAGAGAGAGAGAGAGAGAGAGAGAGAGTGTGTGTGTGTGTTTGAGAGACTTTTACCTTGACCTTTATTATAACAATTTAATCATAAATTATTCACTTCATCCAACATGTTTTTTTTTTTTTTTTTTTTTTTTTTTTTTTTACATGTATATTTAAAAAGTCATCACCAATTCATTTCTCTCACATAAAGTACACAATACATCATTAACACACCAGATTTCTACAAACTTTGGTAAACAGTCCACCAACTTATAGTAAGCAAACTCTACTTTTAGTCTAGCTGCCACAAGACCCAAAAACATGGGAACCACACTTATTGCATCCTGCCCTAGAAGTTTGTTTTTCCTTGATTTCCAGATTACTAATTTTGCAGTGCCTGATAAAAAATTAATTAAAACCAAAGTTCTTTTCCTTTGAACAGAATACCTAGGACCATAAACAAACAATTTGAAGGAAAAGCCCTCACCCAAAGATAAAAACCAATTGCTTAAAAGGGAAAAAAGATCCCCTAAACGTGAGCACTGCACAAATAAATGGAACACTGATTCTGCCTCTAAACAAAAAGGACAACTCACCCCAACGCTAGGATTAAGATGTGCCACATGTCTGTTCGTAGCTATTGCTCCATGTACAATTCTCCACTGGAGATCACCTGTCCGCTTATTAACGGGACATTTGTACAGAGCACGCCAGCAGCCTTTAGGGGAAGAGTCAAGTCCAAGAAAATCCAACCATTTTGTAGAAGGAACACCAGTCAACAGTCTGACATTTGACACTTTCAAACAAGTCAAGTACAAGGCCTTCTTCCCAGTTAACTCGAAACAATCCAAAACGGGGGTTTTAAATGTCAACAAAAAGTTATCATCCTCTTCCCAATTCTCCACGGCAGCACTAACTGTGAGTGAAGGAAATACATAGTCATGCCCTTCTGTCCACTCTTGGATCATCGTTGTGCTCTCCAGAAAGTCTCTATACTCCTCTCCTAATGCCCCACGTACTTCTGCAACAAACTGCTGTATCACTCTTGCGGATTTCACTTCAGTCCTTTGGCTTATAGCTTCCGCACTGCTACTCAATATATGGCCCAACTTCACATATCCAGCAGCCAGCAACCGTGAGCGTAAGCATGTAGATGATAAAAGTCTTGAAGACAGGAGAGGGTTAAAAAACAAAGGTTCTTCCAGCAGCCAGAGCCCGACTGACAAATCAGGTGATCTTGACACATTAAATACTTTCCAAGCTTCAAGCATAGATTTATAATACGGGGTAAGGTCTACCAACTCAGACTCTTGTAAATCCATGAGAAATAAGTGTTTGTCGAGTCCCATTCCGCCTACCCTCCGCAAAAGGGCTATTGCAATGTCCATCCAAGCAAAATTGCTGTTGTATAGCAGTCTTTGAACAGTTCGTAAACGAAAAGTCATTAATCTTGCCTTGAGGTCCACCAAACCCTGTCCCCCTTCTTGTACAGGAAGATACAGTACAGCAGATCGGACCCAATGGTATCCAGACCAGAAAAAGTTCACCAAGTGCCTCTGGATCACTTGAACTAGACCTGCTGGTGGTTGCAGCACATTGAATTTATGCCACAGAGTGGATGCCACCAAGTTATTGGCCACCAAAACTCTTCCCCTGTAGGACAACTGGGGTAGCAACCATTTCCATCTAGACAATCGTGTACACACTTTTTCCTCTACTCCCTCCCAATTTAATTTTTGATACTCATTAGAACCAAAAAAAATACCTAATATCTTAAAACCCTCTAATTTCCATTTGAGGTCTCTAGGCAATTGTGGGAGATTCTCTGCAATACCTTGACCTACCCAGAGAGCTTCACTTTTATCCCAATTCACCTTAGCTGTTGAAGCCTTCTCATAAACCTGAAGTACATCAGACAACACCTTGACATCTTGTGTGTTTTTAACAAATACAGTAATATCATCGGTATAAGCACTTAAAACTGTTCTTGAAGTCTTAAAAATAACAGGTATATGCAAGCCAGACATTTTTTCTCGTAATTTGCAAAGAAAAGGTTCAATTGCTATACTATATAGCTGTCCTGATAAAGGACACCCCTGTCTTATACCCCTTGTAACAGAAATGGGACGGCTCAATCCACCTCCCACCTTGACAATACAAGAAGCCCCTGCATACAACAATTTCACCCATTTTAAAAAACCTTCCCCAAAACCAAAAACATTCAAAACATTGAAAAGATAGTTGTGGTCAACACGATCGAACGCTTTTTCTTGGTCCAGGGAGATTAAACCAATTTCTGTTTTAGAAAGTCTGCAAATGTCCAAAACATCCCGTATCAAAAACAAATTGTCCGATATTGTCCTTTCTGGAACACAATATGTTTGGTCACTGTGTACAATTAAATGAAGGTACTTTTTAAGCCTATTTGCAAGGCATTTGGATAAAATTTTGTATTCAGTAGTCAATAGGGCGACTGGTCTCCAATTCTTCAAAAGAGACAAATCCCCCTTTTTAGGCAACAATGATAAAACAGCCCGTTGACAGGACACAGGCAACATATCATCCTTGTTACATACACAAAAAACTTCAAAAAGATCCTGTCCAATGCAATTCCAAAAATGTTTATAGAATTCAGGTTGTAAACCGTCAATGCCTGGAGATTTTCCTGAATTAAGTTGGCCCAAGGCAGCAGTTATTTCTTGATAGGATATATCTATATCCAAAGCAGTCTTTGAGTCAGAGTCTACTTGAGGTAAATCTTGAAACAGTTTTGCAGAACAGTTTACATCACAATGCCCAGCAGTGTAAAGATTTGAATAGAAATCCACTGCATGACGACGCATGTCTCTTTTATCATACGTCATCCTTCCATCAGGAAGACGTAAACAGGCCATCTGTTTGTGCTTTGCCACTTTACGCTCCAAATTAAAAAAATATGCACTTGGAGCATCCATGTCTGCAACAGAAATAAAACGAGACCTTACCAAGGCCCCTTTTACTCTCTCGTTTAAATAAGATCCCAACTCCATTTTTTTCCTCTGTAACTTACTACTTAAACTAGGATCATATCTATTAATTAATTCTGTTTCTATTGATGATATCTCATTTTCAACAGACTCAATCGTTTCTCTTAACATATTAGTAGAATTGGCAGTATATTGCAGACAAAACATTTTTATATTCACTTTTCCTATGTCCCACCACTGTCTTAGATTTTCATAACTACTTTTCTTCATTTTCCACTGTTGCCAAAATATTTCAAAATACCTACAAAATTCTTTATCTTGAAGCAATCTAATATTAAAATGCCAAAAAGAAGACTTATTTGAGCTCTGAGATTTACTTATTACAATTGAAACCAAAGTATGGTCTGAAAAACCCATTGGTGTAATAGAACAATCAATAATTTGACTGCTCAATTGTTTGGATACATAAATTCTATCCAAACAAGCAGCAGTAACTCTATTATTATTCACCTTGATCCATGTATATTGCCTCACATCAGGGTTTTTAACCCTCCATATATCCAAAAGATCAGCTGCCCTTATTAACCTTGATAAACAAGATGAAGACTGAATGTGTGGTTCTTCAGTATTTCGATCAACAGAAAAATTCTCTGTACAATTCCAGTCTCCTCCTACTATGACATTGCCATCATTAAAGCATTTTTTAAGAGCATTACTTAACACACCAAAAAATATTAATCTTTCAAACCCTACATTGGGTACATAAACATTGATGAAATAATAAATATCCCCATCAATCTCAGCTTTAACAACAAGTAGACGGCCATTCATTGGTTCTTCTGTACTCAAAACAGTCACTCTTAAATCAGGTGAAAAGAAAATTGCCACTCCTGCACTCAAATTTGTTTTATGGCTTAATTTGTACTGCCCCTTCCACCACAATCCCCACTCAACTTCATTTCCTACATCACTATGTGTTTCTTGAAGATAAATGACATGTAATTTTTTCTGCTCTATTATTTCAGATACTAGTGCACGTTTGTGCATATCCCTCCCCCCATTGATATTAATAGAACCTACTCTTAAAGCATCCATATGTAGGTTTAAGAGGGAAAGGAGAAAAACAGATAAAAGCAGCATTATGAAAAGAGACACCATGTGATGCATGAGATGGTCAGCTAAAACAAAACCTTTAACGTTCTCCTTTTTTCCACATTTCTATACTTTCTAATTGCCGTTACATGTTTCTTCAAACGAAACCTTTTCTTTTCACTTAAAATCTCAAGACTCACATTCTTTTGATGTACTGAAACAGACTTCTCAAACTTCTCAATATCTGGAAAAAAATCTATCACATTGACTTGCTTCCCAAACGTATCATCTAGAAAAGCATTAATCTCCTCTAAAGTATACAATGAGGGATCATCTTGTGAGAACTCTTGAGAGTCCGCCTCACCTATAGAATCTCCCTGTGAACATAAATCAGTGTCATGCATAGATGCAGCCTCATCTGACAAACTTTCATTCAAACCACTCTTATTGCCTTCTTTAATGCAGCTCAACTCCATCTGCTCTTTCTCCACCACACGCTCTACACTACAAGACATAGCCTGGATACCGCTCGTGCTTGGTACAGAATGCAAGACATTTTCAACATTCAGTATTTCAGCATTTTCCCCGTTCATATTGACGATCGCAATACTACCAAGATCAGAAACGGTCACTGTTGTTCTCACTTCGCTATCTGTTAGAGTATTCTCAGGAGCATTCACACTCATTTCTGAAACTCTTACCTCAGGAAGTCGCTCAATCTCACCCCGAATCTCTTGGGTAACCACAGTTTGAGAAGTAACATCAATTTCTGATCCCGAACCATTGCCTTCAACTTCGCATTCTTTATGTGGGCACGCATGTCGTTTATGCCCAACAACGCCGCATTCAAAACATTTCATATTACCGGTTGTTGCATAAACCATATACGGTTTCCCTTCATGTTTAACGCGAAAAGATATATCCAGCGTTCTCTCCGGAGAATCTAAAACCATGTTGACATTCCTCCTGAACGACATCACATGTTTTAGAGCCGGGTGTTTACACCCTAGAGAAATCGTTTTAAACGGACTAACAATTTTTCCAAAGCGAACTAGCTCACGCTCCAACGCGTCATTTATTATGAACGGCGGCACATTTGAAACCGTGATTTTAGAAGAAGCCGCAATGAGTGGAGTGACTTGCACTAAATCATCGTTAATAATAAGGCCATTTTCAATTATCTGATTAACGAAATTCTGCGTTTTCAGAAAAACTACAACAGCCTTATTCATACGAGAGGCAGAAGAAATATTTTCGTGGCCTACCGCTTCTCCTGTCGCCACAAGCACATCCTCCACCATTACCCCATCAGGAGGCACACACCTGAATCCATTACGCAAGGACAGCGCCTCAGCCTGAGACGCCATCCCTCCGCACAAACACTCGCCGTTACAGCAACAATAAATGAAAAATAAACACTTACCAAACCATGCAGAAAAAAGTTGAAAAGGGAAAAAAAAAAGGAAATAGGTGAAAGTCCACCACTCAAACTTCGCTCCCCCAACACCACTCTCACACGTGCAAACTCCCAGAATTCCAGAGAGAGAGAGAGAGAGAGAGAGAGAGAGAGAAAGCAACAGAACACATGCACAAAAGAGACACTACCACTTATATACGTCCTGGGATGTAACAATATTTAAATACAAATAATATTTGTATTCCAGATTTGAAAAGGGTCATATTTGACCTCTCTATATATTGGAGTGTTATTGTTTATTTTTAGTTTTCTTGAGTTTCTTAGTCTCCCTGTTATCTGTTCTTCAGTAATGTTGGGCCATAAATCATTTGACGTAAAATGGTAAATCCATTAAGAGCTTTAAATAATTAATCAGACCTTTCTCCAAGTTACAAGTCCTTCATTATTTATGCAAAATGCTTATTGGACCATAGCACATTTGCTTCACCCTGTAATTAATTGTGGAGTACCTTAACATGTTTACTTTCTATATCACAACCCTACTAGCCCCAAAACAAGCAATTCTATTCCAAACAAGCTAATATTTTATAAACGCAATATGTAGTGATCTCGTAAAAACAAAATTTTTCATTCTGTCTATGGTGCCTGAATGTGTAACTTCACACACTGTAATGGTACAGTACCTCAGTTAGAAACACAATGCAATTCAACACAATAAGCCTGTCATTACTTCACACAAGTTTGCAGATCATTAAGTGTAGACTAAAGAAATTAGCCCCTTTGTAAAATCTCCCTTTGTGAGTAAAAAACGAAAAACAAAAAGAACAAGAAACTTACAAGGTCAAAGAACTCAAAATCTATTCTTTCACATCACCTGTAAAAGAACCAATATCAGACATCCTTTATCAACAAATCCAAGGGACTGAAAAGCTTTTCAATCTACCGTGTTCACTGTCACCATAGAAATTGGCTGCCTGTGTCTTGACCTTGGCCTCTGGTAACAACATAACTTGATTCTGTCGAAACCCTCTCTTCTAGCAACATTTAGACCAAATATCCAGGTTTAATGAATAGTTCAGATATATGC
>NC_081793.1:25108375-25160875 GCF_963082965.1 Carassius carassius
ACTACCTGAATAAATTAAACATACCATTAGTGTTTGTTATTAATGAGATAGAAACCTCCAATCTTCACCAATCACTCATGCATAACTCATATGTACAGTATGTTGTTTCACTTAACAATGGATCAATGGCTTATGACCGAAATTCATTATGCTTATGTGTTTTAATATCAATCTACAAAAATCAGAATTATCAAATTAACTAATTCTGGAAAAAAGTAATAATTTAGCAATAGCATATCTATTGAAAGGTAAGTATTAATTTATATATATATATCAATCTATCCATACAAACATTTATTAAAATGACCAAATTAACCAAATATATGTGTGTGTGTGTGTGTGTGTGTGTGTGTGTGTGTGGAATAATTTGGAAATAACATAGTGGTAACACTTTCTTTTAAGGAAAAATTATTGCTATTAATTAGTTACTTATATTAGCATGCATTTTACTTGCAAATTGGCTGTTTATTAGTACTTATAAAGCACTTGTTAATGCCATATTCTGCATGACCATTTTTAGATCCCCTAATCCTCCCCACACCTAAATGTAACTGTCTTACTAACTATTAGTAAGGTAAATTATTAGTTATAGGTAACTTAACTTTTAGTTCAGGGAAAACTTTTAGTAAATAGTGAATATGTGTTCACTATTCAAAAGTTATACACTATTCAATGAACATATCTATTGAAAGGCTTACTTTATAGCTATCTATGTATGTATCTACCATCAATCCATATATCCATACAAACACTTTTATCAAAATCATCAGATTAACAAAATTAATTATTTGATAAAAAAAAGTAATAATAATTTGGCCATAACATATCAATAGAAAGGTTAATATTAATATCTGTCTGTCCATCTGTCTGACCATCCATCCATCTAATCTTGTAGCCTTTACCACAATATTATTTTATTATACTTTTATTATACTTTATTCTATAAAAAATATATAATTTTTATTCTGAAAATATGAAATATGAGTAAGATATAGAAGTATGTTGCAAACAAATGAGCAGTATTTCTAAATTATTGTAAGTACTGAGTTAGCTTGGTACCTCGGGGCTGACTGAGAAAAAAAAGAAAGAAAGAAAAGAACACTTGAATTTTAAATTAGAAAAATCTTAAACCAATGTTTACTTAACTGGAAATATTTGGCTACCTGTCACTGTTACTATTTCATTTTATTTCATATTTTTATATTATTTTATTATACTGCAGTGTGTTCAACAACACATAAGCACATGTAACATCTCCAGAACGGTTTTATATGAATATAGCACATTCTCCCATTAAAACCCACAGTCAAGCCATCATGCACCATTGAGGAAACCGTTCCCAGACTCCCCAAGTGTGGTCAGCATCTATGCGCCCTACATCATCTCCACAGGGCCACACATGCCCCAACAATGAGCAACATTATGCAGAGTCGAGTGAACAGCTCATTAAAGAAAGTTCAGCGCTCTACGCGTGTCAGTCATGCTATGGCTCTGCCTGCGAGCACAACATGCTAATTGGCCTCTCTCTACACCAAACCTTAAACAGAATGCAGACCATAAATTATCTGAATCAGATCAGCTATCAAACACTGTTACTGAACATATGACTATTGTAAGTGGTTCAATGCATGCTGGGAGTTGTCTGAGTTCAGGGATGAGTATGCTTTATGCTGACTGTAGGAGATTCTGCTTTATGAGCAATATGACTGCTGCCTGGAAAAATAAAAGGAAAGATTTTAGAAGTAACGTGGACTTTATGCCCTACAAAATGACAAGTAATGAGTAGTGCACTGTAATAAATCAAATTTAGAGTAGCATACTAAATGTAGCTTAGATAGAATCTGAATCCACTGAAGCTCTCAGATGATCACATTCTGAGGATGGGATATACATTCACAATAGCCTCTCCTATCATTACAAATGGGAACAAACTATTTTGGTTTAGATTTTCTGGTAAGACTTTAAAATAAAGTAAACATTTTTGATGTTGAACATTTAAACGTTAATGTATACTTTATCAGAATTTTTTATATTAAAAATTGTATATTTTATATTTATATTAAAAATGGAATCAGTAAGGCTTTCTTTTTTGTTAAAGGAATTAACATGTAGATTAAAAAAGGCACATTATATTGATCAAGTTACAGTAAAGATTTTTACCTTAAAAAAAAAAAAAAACCTTTTTATTCAGAGACTTACATTTTTAGTATTTTTCAACTTACGTTAATAAATGTTACATGTGTTGTAAATTGTTAAGTCATGATACCTACTGTACTAACATTAACAAATTGAATCTTACGGAAAATTGTTACAAATTATTCTTTTAGTATTTGTTAGTTTACCACTTTAATAAAAACAAACTAAATGTATTTTTTTTAAAGTTGTAATGGTTGGTGGTGTTCTGTACCACCCATGTTTACAAATGGAACTGTAAAATAATAACTGAATTCCTCTGTATATACAGATATGTCTGTCTTAAACTCACATCTTTGATTAAGCATATATTGCAGACAAACAGAGATGTTTCGATAGTGCCACTGTGTTCAATACACTTTACATTACTAAAGACGTATTTCTACTCATTATCTTCTTATTGCTTAAACATTGATTTTTAACATCAAACAGCGAAACCCATTTAAACACTGATATAAACAACCAGTCTCACTGTAAACCTCACATATAGACAGAGAACGCAACAGGCCTGAGTCTGACTCGTGACTGATTCAGTTCATAAGAGTCAATTATTTGCAAGACAGACTGCAAGCAACCAGCAAGGACAACAAAATACAGCAATGTGCTGTCTATTTATTGATCTTCTCTTATTACATTAGTTACAGACTGCAAGTTCACAACTCATACTTTCTCATAGAAGTGCTATAGCTATGATATGAGTAGTAGGCTACCTGTATCTCAGTACTGCGTTTTATTCGCAGAAGCCAAATATACACATTCAAGGACTTTTAACAGAATGAGCATCATGAAAGCTGTTTTTCCTGGTTCAGGTTCTGGTTCTCATATCTTGCCTAGCACAATCTCTCTGCAATAGCTGCCAGAGGTATTGTAGATGCATTTACAAGCTCTACAGGAGTGTGTGAGTGGGAATCCTAACAGCTAAAGCTAAGTGAATGCCATGTCACTAATTCTAAGCTAAAGGGTGGTGTTGGCACAGTGGATAAGACACATGCCTTTGGTGCGAGAGACCTGGGTTTGAATCCACTGTGAGACACCAATGTGTCCCTGAGCAAGACACTTAACCCCTAGTTGCTCCAGAGGCGTGCGACCTCTGACATATATATATAGCAATTGTAAGTCGCTTTGGATAAAAGCGTCAGCTAAATGAATAAATGTAATGTAAATGTAAGAGCTGACCAGAACAAAGATTGATGGCCAGGGCGGCTGGAAGTGGATATAACGAAGCCTTTTACCACCATTGGTCCATATCTTCCTCCACAGACCTAGCTGTAGTGAACCTATGTGATCTCTGCCAGGTTTCGTTCCCTTGCTAGCCTGTGAAACTCGGTTTTCCGTACACAAGTTTAAAAGCATTGCTGCTATATTTCAGCCTGTCAGATGACACAGACCAACGAAGGATGAGAAACATTGTGTTAATTCGGGAGTCTGAATGGTACATCTGGGGATGAAGACATGTGATTTTGGGGCAGCGAGAGGTAGTTCTCTCGGATCAATGATTAGACACTGCTGCGCTCACCTGAATTGTGTCCTAACAATAGAGCCTCTGCCGTTGAGTCTCCACATCGATAAAAATGTATTTTAAGCTTGTTAAAGGGTATTAAGAAACACATGAGTGCACTCAAACGCACACAGTTGACTGAGAAAGAGCGGTAGGAAGAGAAAATGTGGGTTTTTCATGTCCCAAAGGATGTTATGATGGATTGGCGCTCATGTTGTGAGTGTTTTTGCTCATTTAACTCAAATCCCTGCTCTCGAATTGAGATGCTTCATTGAGACCCTTGGTGGCACGTTAACCCAGTAGACTGTCATCACCTTTATCAAAAACCAGCAAAAGAAAATGATGTTCCATTTGTAGAGGGAGGAGGAAAAACACAAACTTGTGTCTATGGGTTGCATTCAAGCACTTCGGAAAGAAAGTCAATCAAAATTTACATTTAGATTAAAGTTGTAATGGAAAAAAAAAAATGGGGCGATGAATCTTGCTGAGGTAAAACAAGGACTAATTTTCTTGTTTGTCAAATAAAAACATACAGCCTCCACAGTGAGTGGAAAATATGTATATGACTTGGTTTTATAAGGAAGTGTAATTAGCAGATATTGCAGTAACTGATAATGGCTGTGTGATAAATGTACACAGACAAAAGACATAAATTATATTTCACTCGGATAGAGCCAACAGAAACTTCTCTGTACTATAAGATAAGCTTTGGTGCATTTTAAAGATGAATAGTTCTTTCAAGAATAGAAGCAGAATAGACATTTTACTCGCTCTCAGACAATCCAAAACCTGTTTTCTGTGGAACAGAGAAGCAGAAATTATGATCAGTCTTTACACAACTATTTTTCACACAACATTTTAGTCATTATTCAAAGTTCAATGCCAAAGTCATGGGTTTTTGTATTCTTAGGTAAATGCATGAACTTTTAAAATGCATGCATCAATAGGCCTGTCATGATAACAACTTTGGTTTGCGATATATTGCCCCAGAAATAATTGCAATAATCGATATTATTGTCAATTTAAAGACCATTTTATGCCAAAATCATAAATGCAAGAATGCCTACACACTTCCAAATGACAACAAACTTTTAATTTGTGAGAATATTTAGATCGTGGAAAATAAGTATTTAAATATTGGATACCTCAAAAACCTTAATAAATAGTAAATAAACTTTTTTTTTTTAACAAAAAGTGCAAAGAAACAGGTAGAAAAAAAAAGGAAATGCACAACGAACTTGTATGGAGACTTTTCCATCTAATGATTTTTCCCGGATCTTCTTTTCTCTGTAAATAAAGGGTGCACACTAATATTGAAAAACACACTACTATCACTACTTAGCAGTTAGATGTCTGTATGCACAAAGGCACAGATCTCTAAACAAGACCAAATCTGCATATTAAACTTTTTTGTAGAAGCATTTTTTACATTTGGACAAGCTTCTCACGACTACACCACGTTATGTACAAGAAGCTGCAAAAGGCGAATGCACAAAACATGGTGACATATTTTTTTTTATAAATATAATGATTGAGTTATGTACACAGGTTATGTACATTGCACAGGCCTATGCATCAAATGTATATATATATATATATATATATATATATATTATATTGTTGTTGTTGTTGTTTGACATTACAAGACAAGACAACTGCTTGAAGATACACAAAAAATCTGTTCCATTATTTAAAAAATAATAATAATAATAAAAAATAAAGCATACAGGTTTGAAATGACATGAGGGTGAGTAATGAAATAATTATAATTATTATAATAGTTTCTGTACTACTTAATCATACCTGTTTTCGTCATCATTGAAACCATTTATGACTTCTACTAAGAAACAAAACCAGTCAAAAATCCCTGAATGTTAATTTACACATGCTGTATTAGGCCTAGAAGTAAATAAGATAAACGACAAGCTTTAATATTTATATCAGCAGAGGTTTTCTCATTCACTGTCACAAAAAAAGCTAATTTGTTTTCATAGCACCCAACCCTCAGTCCGATCCTGCCATTCAAATCATCCGAGACCCCAAAATAACAAAAGGTAGTTAATTAAACGGGCCCATTTTTAGGACACACGGACACACGACTGGATGATCCTGTAAAATTGAACAATAAAGCTAATAAGCAAATGCCACACACAGAAACAATGAGCTTAATTCTCTGGCTTCCTCCATCTGTGTCTCAGTCCAATAATTGCTCCCTTATTCACTTATAGATAAGCTCAACTGGAAATAGCAAGTATTTCTTTCACAGAGACAGACACTCTCATTTACATCACCAGATGTGTGTCTGTGTAGTAAGGGCTGTAGTTTAAGAGTCACTGCTAACTGCTCTCAATTTGATCCCTCGGCACCTTTATTTACTCATGCACCTCTGAAATACAAATTCAATCGACTTCTTTATAAGTGCCCCCGAAACAGCGCATGTTGCTGACGCAGGAGGGAATAGAGATTTGTGCTGTTTTATTTTCTCTTTATTCTTCATAATCATGCAAATCAGATCAGGGCTGAGTGAATGCTAAAGAGTATCATGGGGTCTCCCAGTGGTCCCTGAGGAAGGGCATCCGGGGCTTTTTTCATAAGCATTTTATTTAGATTGCGGCCTTAAGTCACATGATAAACAGGCTACCATTATTACCTCTCTATTTATGCGTTTGCCCTGTGCACTCGGATTTCTTATTGCACATCAATAAATATCCACGTCAGAACCTCAGACACCTCCAGTTTATGCTCATAATGCTTTCCGTAAAAATGTTCCACTCTGCATTGTTTGGATTTATTGAAATGTGAAATAGAGTCTAAGAAGAACTTGTGACTGCGGAAAACTTTAATTACATTAGAGATGTGTGAGAATCTGTGAAAGGTTGAACAAAAAAATAATAAAAAATACTGTAAAAATAGCACAGAATGTGTAGTAATCAGAATTTATGCTGGCCCCAAAACCAAGAACAAAACTCTAAATAAAGAAAGAAAGAAAGAAAGAAAGAAATATTTTTTTCATTGAATTGCTTTACAGATTTCTATTGTAATATAGATAAAAAGCCTGCTTTCTGTGAATCCTTTCTCAGGATCTAACAATAAAAAAGGGACATAAGAAAACAATCCAATAGCTGGTCAAGGTAAAGTGGATCTGATATAAGCCTAATTGAGATATAATAGGTTGCCATTAATATAAACATCTGAGCATGGTGAGCTATTATAGAATATCTGATTGCAAAGTTGTTTCTAAAAGCAGAACAGTTGATTCTGACAGAATCAGACTTCTATATTTAATCTTAAAAAGAGATTATGCTGTGATTGATGCTGCAGTGCTGTATCATCTGCCAGAACAAGAACTGTGTCAGATCTGGTGACAAAACCAGCATATGGATGAATTAATACAAAGTAAGTTTAAAGTAAATTGTTGTTATAACCGCAAAACCAAAATTTGGTATCAAATATTGATTTAGCAAAATTTGTAAACAAATATTTTTTTTTTATTTTAACAGTTTATTTTTAAGAAAATTTTTACAATATTTGTAATTTTAATTTCATTGGTTACACATTTAATTTAATATGTCTAGTGGCCAGTGACACAATAAAAAGTAGCATTTAGATGGCCAGTAAGAAGACCAAATGATAACAGACATCGGCAATAAAAAAAAAAAGCCTGCTCTCTCAAATTCACATAATTAAATATAGCTTTTTTCAGTCAATTAAAATTAATGTTCTGTCATTCGGCATTTGCTAAAGGGATTCAAAATATTGCTGGCATCCTTTTTTTTTCGATGAAGAGGTTTGTTGCTGTGGAAGATGACTCATTTTAGTTACTGCTAAGAGATTATTTGCTGAAAGTAATCAGTCAAAAACTCAGAAATTTGGGGTTAATCACTGTTTTGAAAGTTTTACCTGCAGTTTTTCACAATTACAGAATCCAATCATTCTGTAAATGTAATAGCAACAACAACAACAACTGGAAGACCTCAGCATGGAGTCTATATGTGCCTGCCAAGGACTCTGATCCAATGGGACAAAAAAAAAAAAAGATTCAGAATGAGTGTTTACATTAAGTAAAGTGTTGCAAATTAACACAATAATCATTTGCTTGGAAAGTGCTCTTATGGGAGAGCAGGAGTGGAACAGTGCTTTACAGACAGGCTAATGAAGCTTCTCGTTTAAAAGGAATCAAATGTAGCAAGAGGGAGAATTAGGCATGCCAGTGATTTATTGGCTTGGAAGATTTCATTTCCTTCTCTCTAATAAAAGTTTTCAACAAGGGACACTTACATAGTAAAAAACGTATTTTTGCATCCTCCCTCACTCAAAAGTTCCAGACGCGGTTCACTCTTCTGCGCACAAAGAACAAAATTAAATAAAGCGAACACACAAATATAAATTGGCTCCATCTGGGATATTAGTTGAAAACGGAAAATCTAAATGCCCCAAAAAGCACAAAAGTGACTGTCTGCTTTATTTATTTATTTATCAATTTTTTATTGGCTTTGTACAATTTTCTGAGCTTCTGCAAGGGTCCGTATTAGGAACATTTCAGCGAAAAAAAAAAATTATATATATATCAGTAAGATTCGGAGATGAACATATATATATATATATTTTTTTTTAAACTTTATAAAGAATGATGTTTCAGTCATGATGATGTAAGCTGAATGCTGTTAATATTTATTAATAATCTGCTTGGTTTTCTCACTGACACAGTGTACATAAATAAAGATGAGTCTAGAATCTGCATACAGATATAGCCATGCCATATGAATTAATATGATGTTTCAAGTTGTCTTTCAGATTGCCCACTGAACATATGGTGCGGTTCCAAGTAGCTCATTTAAAAGTTCAGGTGTTACAAAGGACAAAGACACTGAGAAAAGTTTCATAAATGAGTCAGCTTGTTAGCAGCTGCTTTCATACTAAAGTGACTAAGAAGAAAGAGTTCTTTTCTGATATGCAGTCAAAAACCTTATGAAAGATACAAGGAAGATTTAAATAACTTTTAGAGCAATAATGCTGAATTTTATTTTAAGACTAAGAAAGGAGTGTTTGATAAATGCTGCAAAAAGAGCAATAATGTAGAAAATTATTAGTATAAAATAGCTGTTTTCTACTGTACTATATTTTAAAATGTAATTTATCACTGTTATCAATGTGGAATTTTCAGCAGCATTGCTCCATTCTTTAGTGCCACATGTTTCTTCAGAAATCAATCTAAAATGCTGATTTGATGTTTAACATTTTTCCAGGAACAGGCTTCACTGCTCCACAACGCTGTGTGGATTCAGCTGTTGAAGTGATATCAAAGGACTGAAAGCTTATGTTCAGGACAAAGATGGTTACAGACCAATAAATGATGTGTCATTGCCGCTGGTGATGTTGAAGCTGTGGGGTTTTCAGATTCCTCTGCTCTTACTGACAGTGTTTAGTTGCTGATCTTTCTCCATCTATTCTCTCTGTCTCCCTCTTATTACGACTTACTCCAAGATCCATTTTCTGATGTCCGACCAGAGCTTGGGCTTTCAGACCAGAATGTCTAATGCCAGGGGTTTTGAACCTGACATGTGCTTCTTTCAGGGTATTTAAAGACACAAAGGTCCAGATTTGACAAGTTCCCCGCTCGTTTTCATTTGCTGTGTGTTTTAAAAAAGACCCCAGCTTCTGAACTCTGATATGTGACAGGTAGCAGGAAAATATAAAGTCCGGATGCTCTGAGCCATTTCTGAACTGTCAAATGATGTTTCCGTCTCCTGAACACAGGCTTTCGTTTGTATTCGTTTGGTGCTTGCATCATAGGCGCTGATTGTTGGCAGCGAGGAATGGCGTGCTCCCATAGGGCTCTGCTGACTCAGTGCCTTCCGTATCTCTGCCGTTCCTCGCCCGCGGCTATCTCTGTCTGTGTGTTCACACTCGCTGTGTCTTCAGGGGGTAAAGGAGAGTTCATTACTGTGATGTTATGGCAGCTGCATTGCTTTCAGCAGGTCAGGCAGAAGTAGATCAAGGAGAGTGTAAAAAGATTGGGAACATGCAGACTGGATCGTGAAATTCTAATTAGGAGTGCAAACTATTTAAATAATTCTAAATCAAAGTTTCACCCAAAAATTCTGGAATACAAAATAATGAATTATGCAGCTTTTAAAGACTGTTTATAGTGAACACAGCTGACAAGCTCCAAACAGCTTTTTAGAAAATATGAAATAAAGTATTTCATACAATTTGTACAAAAAGGTACAAAAGTTGACACGGGCAGAACTTTTTCCAAAGATAAAAAAATGTTCCATGATGTGTTTACTAATATGTAGACTTTTTGTACTAACCCTAATGTATGACACCTCCCTCCCCTTTTTGCATTTAATGATTGTTCACAGTGACTGCTTAATTTAAACTACAAATATATATAAAAAAAAAATAAAAAGTAATCCATATGATATATTTGCTATATTCCAATGTTATAAAACAACCGAATATATTTTATAGCTTCTATAGCCAACTGTAATATATGCTGTCAGTCAGCACTGCATTATTCAGATGCTTTTTTCAGTACTAGGAGATTAATTAAAATAGACACATGAAGCATACATATAGCGTATACCATGCAGTACACTACTGGTGCTTTGTGAAATAAATACCAACACACTGATCTAAAACAGCATGGGATGGAATAAATCAAACAATTGTTGGTAGCCATTGAATTCCATAGTATGGACAAATAAAATATTATGGCTTCCGTCAACTGTTTGTGCAGCAACATTCTTTAAAGTATCTTCTTTTGCACTCAACAGAAGAAAGAAACTCAGACAGGTTTGGAACAAGTGAGGATGAGTAAACAATGACAGAATTTTCATTTTTGGGTGAACTATCCCTTTAAAAACAGTTCGTTAGGTCTTCAGTCTGTTTGGAAAAAAAGATAAGAAAGTAAATGTGTTGCTCCAGCCCTATTGGGATGGAGTTTTCAGGACTGCTGGGAGATTAAAGTGACAGACACGATTGGTATTTAATCCAGTCTGCCTGAGGTCTCTCTGGGGCTTAAGCTTTTTTTTTTTTCATCCGCACAGGTTAGTTTCCCTCCTTCCCCCTGTGATGGAGGACATGCATGGGATAGTTCAGGCCACCAGCACAAAGCTGCGGTCAGTTGTTACAGATGGCTGGCTGGTTAATAGAAAGCTTAGCTCGGGGTTTGAGTCACTCAAATGGCCGTTTCTCTGGGGGGCACAAACCTTGGACACTGAAAAGCTCCTGATCCTATAATGTTTACACAGCAATATCTTATTGACTAGAACATGCAGAAAATTAATAGGAAGACAAACAGTGTGTTCAAACCTCATCAAACATTTCACACTCTTTTTGGGTCCAGAGGGCCCTTACCTTAGACAGTCAAGCACAGGCTTACCGCTACACTATTCCTTCTGCCGATAAACACCGGTTCCACTAGTAGCCAAAAGTGGCAGTGATTAAGATAGAATCTAAGACGATATGTGCACCTTTTCCAGCTGTCTGAAAGTCACTGGAAGTGCTGAACAGAAGAAAGGGCAGTCAGCAGAGTAGTGTGAAAACTTTCTCAGTCTACCCCTGAAACTCATTCAATGCCCTCTTTTTTTTCTCATTATATAGAATGTTCAAACTAATTTAACTGAATTTAACTGAATAAATATAATCGATACCTATACAATTAAATCAATACTGTGAACAATACTGTTAACAAATGGACAAACAAATGTTCCAGTTATATACTATATACTAAAGGTGTTTGGGTTCAGTTTTTTTATATATATATTTTTGAAAGAAGTTTCTTATGCTCACCAATTTTGCATTTAATCAAAAATAACTGTTTAAAATAACAGTTTTCTATTTTTTTTTTTTTATTAATTTTAATTTCAATGATTACTCGTGACCCTTTAAAAATCATTCTAATTTGCTACTTAAAAAAAAAAAAAATCACATGCTGCTTAATATTTTTGTGGAAACTGTGATACAGATTTTATTTAATGATTGTTGGGTTAATAAAAACACAATTTAGTTTAAATATAAATCTTTTTTAACCTAAGTGTTTAACCTAATTATTACTGAACATAATTAATTATTTATTCATAAAAGTATTTTGTTTTTAATTAAAGTTTTAGTAACTTTAGTATGTAAGCTAAATTAAAATGTGAAATGTGGATTTGGCAATTAACTGAAATAAAATAAGTTTACATAAACTGATATGTGTTTGTGTGTGTGTGTGTGTGTGTGTGTGTGTGTGTGTGTGTGTGTTTCAAGTAAAAAAATATATGTTTTAAGGGTTTTAGTTATACTATAATAACCCTGATTCGCATACAATAAAACACTATGCTAGAATCTACCAGCCAACATTCACTCCCCTCTGAAATGAATAAATGCAGAGGTAATAAACCCATAAGCAGACTATTACTATGTATCAACATTCAGTATGAGGGCATTTTTCTGCTTATTTTGGTGGTATTTTTGCCCTGAGCCATGGTTGATTTGTGACATTGCAATGTTCTCATCAGCATGCTGCCAAGATTTATTGTAAACCTGTGAGACTCTAGAGTTAAGAACTAATTTGATCTTCAGCATTTTGCTATATACTGGTCCTTGTCGTTTTCTGAATATCGACCTAGCAATCATGTAGAGCCACATTACAATGATTGCCCTGCACCAAAATATAACCAGTAAACTGTTTAATCACCCTTTGAGTCAAAGCTTGAGCAAAAGCACTGAACCACATATCCATTTGCAGCCATTGATCACTTAATTCTAACATATGCCACTCAAACTGACAGGGGCACAATGAGATGGATGTGGAAGAGATGTAGTAGAGTGAAACAAGAGAAAAGAATGAAAACTTGAGGAAAAGACATCTGATGACTCAGCATCACAGGCCAAAGGAAAGCCATAAGAAAAGGCTTGGCTGTGATTCAGTTGTACTCAGGTGTGGCTTAAATAGCAAATGAAATCAGGGGCGGTGTTTGCATACGACATAGTATGGAAGTTGCATACCCTTGCATTCATAGTTCAGACAAAACATCATAATACTTTGTTGAATTAAATTCATTAAAATGAGGAGCGCAATACATAGAAGAACCATAATAAGCCCATTCAGTTAAATCTGTTAAGTCTGGTACAGACCTTATTAGCTCTTTCCATCTTTGTTTTCTCACCCTGTCTTTATATAAACACCCCTTTCTGGATCTCATTTTTCTTCTAGTTTTGTTCTGTCTTTCTTCTCCCTGCAGTCCTGGCTTTGAAGCAGTGATAAACAACAATTGTATTTCACAGGGTCTTGGAGAAGGTGGTCAGGGGTACAGTTCATGCGAAAGCAATCAATCCTGAGTCACAAAGGCGAACCGCTACTGATGACATATCATCTGCATGCTCCTGGTCATTCACAGAATAAAACATTTCTCAAAGCAGCTTGTCAAATAACTCCCTTCGGAGAGAATCCTGCATTCCCTGCATCTCTTAAAACTACATTCTATATTTTAACTGCCCGTTTGCATTGTAAATTACGTCTTGGACTCAAATTTTACTGGTGCCATATTAGTTTGAAGGCATTTTATTGACACATAAATCTCTGCTGACCGTTTTCTGATGGTGAGTAATATGTTTATAAGTTTGCATAGTGAATTATGCATAAGTCTCTGCCTAAATGGCATTTCCCAATGCAAATCCCCACTTGGTAAATTATGGGTTAACTAGACTGCACCACTCTATTGCAGTACTTTCTTTAGAGAAGGAATAATATATGTATTTTAAGATGGTTTACATGTTAGCGTACGAGACAGTCCTCAACCCCTGCCCTAGGGACTTATATCTGTCCTTCCGTCCGTCCGTCCGTCCATCTATCCATCTTAACATTTTAAATTTCAGGCATGAATAAAGTAATTAAATACCATTTAAAATGGTAAAAAGTTGAATATGACAAGAAATCACACAGAATATAATGTTTTGAGGTAAAACTTGGAAAAATGCATTAAATACATGACAAAGATGACACTGAACTTATTGAATGAATCTCACTGACTAATATCAACCAAAATAATTGCATGAATTTATTATAGGAAACTACTGTATAATATTTCAGAAAACATTAGTATATCTTAAAGATTGTTCATACATGCTTACATTTTAAAAGCTGCTGAAAACCCACCAATTAACTATCTAAACAAATTAGAATACTTCATAAGAATAAGAAAAAAAAATTGTGAATTGTTGGCCTTCTGGAAAGTATGTTCATTTACTGTACATGTACTCAATACTTGGTAGGGGCTCCTTTTGCTTTAATTACTATCTCAATTCGGCGTGGCATGGAGGTGATCAGTTTGTGGCACTGCTGAGGTGGTATGGAAGCCCAGGTTTCTTTGACAGTGGCCTTCAGCTCATCTGTATTTTTTTGGTGTCTTGTTTCTCATTTTCCTCTTGACAATACCCCATAGATTCTCTCTGGGGTACAGGTCTGGTGAGTTGGCTGGCCAGTCAAGCATACAAACACCATGGCCATTTAACCAGCTTTTGGTGTTTTTGGCAGTGTGGGCAGGTACCAAATCCTGATGGAAAATGAAATCAGCATCTTCAAATGCTGATCAGCAGAAGGAAGCATGAAGTGCTCCAAAATTTATTGGTAAATGGGAGCAGTGACTTTAGTTAAAAAAAAAAAAAAAAAAACACAATGGATCAAAACCAGCAGATGACATTGCACCCCAAATCATCACAGACTGTGGAAACTTAACACTGGACTTCAAACAACTTGGGCTATGAGCGTCTCCATCCTTCCTCCAGACTCTGGGACCTTGGTTTCCAAATGAAATACAAAACTTGCTCTCACCTGAAAAGTAGACTTTGGACCACTGGGCAACAGTCCAGTTCTTCTTCTCCTTAGCCCAGGTAAGACGCCTCTGACGTTGTCTTCTGGACAACTGTCAGATCAGCAGTGTTCCCCATGATTGTGTAGCCTAGAGAACTAAACTGAGGGACCATTTTGAAGGCTCAGGAAACATTTGCAGGTGATTAGCTGATTGGCATGTCACCATATTCTAATTTGTTGAGATCGTGAATTGGTGGGTTTTTGTTAAATGTGAGCCAAAATCATCACAATTAAAAAAAAAAACAAAGACTTAAACTACTTCAATCTGTGGGCATTTAATTTATTTAATACACAAGTTTTATAATTTGAGTTGAATTACTGAAATAAATGAACTTTTCCATGACATTCTAATTTATTGAGATGCACACACACATATATATACAGTGGGTATGGAAAGTATTCAGACCCCCTTGATTTTTTCACTCTTCGATATATTGCAGCCATTTGCTTGTACACACAGCACCTCATATTGACAGAAAAGCACAGAATTGTTGACATTTTTGCAGATTTATTAAAAAAGAAAAACTGAAATACCACATGGTCCTCCTAAGTATTCAGACCCTTTGCTCAGTATTTAGTAGAAGCACCCTTTTGATCTAATACAGCCATGAGTCTTTTTGGGAAAGATGCAACAAGTTTTTCACACCTAGATTTGGGGATCCTCTGCCATTCCTCCTTGCAGATCCTCTCCAGTTCTGTCAGGTTGGATGGTAAACGTTGGTGGACAGCCATTTTCAGGTCTCTCCAGAGATGCTCAATTGGGTTTAAGTCAGGGCTCTGACTGGGCCATTCAAGAACAGAAACGGAGTTGTTGTGTAGCCACTCCTTCGTTATTTTAGCTGTCTGCACAGGGTCATTGTCTTGGTGGAAGGTGAACCTTCGGCCCAGTCTGAGGTCCTGAGCACTCTTGAAAAGGTTTTAGTCCAGGATATCACTGTACTTGGCCGCATTCATCTTTCCCTCAATTGCAACCAGTCGTCCTGTCTCTGCAGCTGAAAAACACCCCCACAGCATGACGCTGCCACCACCATGCTTCACTGTTGGGACTGTATTGGACAGGTGATGAGCAGTGCCTGGTTTTCTCCACACATACCACTTAGAATTAAGGCCAAAAAGTTATATTTTGGTCTCATCAGACCAGAGTCCTTCAGGTGTTTTTTTTTTTTTTTTTAGCAAACTCCATGGGGGCTTTCATGTGTCTTGCACTGAGGAGAGGCTTCTGTCGGGCTGCTCTGCCATAAAGCCCCGATTGGTGGAGGGCTGCAGTGATGGTTGAATTTCTACAACTTTCTCCCATCTCCCGACTGCATCTCTGGAGCTCAGCCACAGTGATCTTTGGGTTCTTACTTACCTCTCTCACCAAGGCTCCTCTCCCCCGATAGCTCAGTTTGGCCGGATGGCCAGCTCTAGGAAGGGTTCTGGTCGTCCCAAACGTCTTCCATTTAAGGATTATGGAGGCCACTGTGCTCTTAGGAGCCTAAAGTGCAGCAGAATTTTTTTTGTAACCTTGGCCAGATCTGTGCCTTGCCACAATTCTGTCTCTGAGCTCTTCAGGCAGTTCCTTTGACCTCATGATTCTCATTTGCTCTGACATGCACTGTGAGCTGTAAGGTCTTATATAGACAGGTGTGTGGCTTTCCTAGTAAAGTCCAATCAGTATATTCAAACACAGCTGGACTCAAATGAATGTGTAGAACCATCTCAAAGATGATCAGAAGAAATGGACAGCACCTGAGTTAAATATATGAGCGTCACAGCAAAGGGTCTGAATACTTAGGACCATGTGATATTTAAGTTCCCTTTCGAAAGGGAACTCTACACTACGTCAGAATGACGCTTTGGGGAACGCCTCAGGCGTGACAGGTGTCTGAAAAAAAAAAATATATATATAAAAATAAATATATATATATATATATATATATATATATATATATATATATATATATATATGTATATATATATAAATAAATATATAAATAAATAAATATATATATATACAGTGGGTACGGAAAGTACTCAGACCCCCTTAAATTGGAGCCATTTGCTAAAATCATTTAAGTTAATTTTTTCCCTCAATGTACACCACCCCATGTTGAAAGAAAAACACAGAATTGTTGAAATTTTTGCAGATTTATTAAAAAAGAAAAACGTCTCAGGTTACGACTGTAACCTATGTTCCCTGAGAACAGGGAACGAGACACTACGTCAGAATGACGCTTTGGGGAACGCCTCAGGCGTGACAGGTGTCTGAAATCACTATCAAATCACGGCAATCATAATGACCGGCGACAGCCCGTGAATCATTAACGTGAATGATTAACGTGCGACCTGCAAGTATAAAAGGGAGCCTTGCAAACATGACAAACATCTTTTCGTCTTCAGGGACTGTCTGTTTGATATCGCTGGAAAAGTCGGCAAAGAAAATGAAACGCACGGAGAAGGCTGAAAGCTTCAGGAAGTGTGCGGATCCGTGCCCAAGGTATTTGACGCCGGGTGATTCACACGAACTGTGCGTTCTCTGTCTGGGCAAAGAGCATGCACAGGCGGCTCTTGAGGGAGCTGTCTGTGCAAACTGTGAGCGTTTTGCTTTGAAAACGCTCCGCTCTCGTCTAGCCTTCTTCTCGAGTGAGGAGGGCTCACCATCTGTACCTCGTGGCTCAGGTCCCGCTCGCGCTGAGGCAGAGCGGCGACTCGCGTCATGGGGTTCCCAGAGGGATCTCGCCGATCGTCTTGAGAGGGGTGTTAACCTCTCAGATGATTCGGCGGATGACGAGGGTGAGTTGCAGGTGGATGACGAAGAGGATTTTTCTCCTACTGTTCCTGCAACAGATGCTCTTCAGGACGGGCAGGTGATGGATGATGAGGAGGTCATTCAGGTGGACCCTGAACCCTCTCAGCCACCCTGCCCCGTGTATGCTGAGCTGCTGGATGTAATGGAACGCGCCACTGACAGGTTGCAACTGCCATGGCGGCGCGTTAGGGGAGAAGTTGTTCGTGGCAGGCTGGACGATCGATTTCTCCCCGGCCATAGACCACCAGCTCAGGCGAGCCTTCCATTTCTTCCTGATCTCCATACTGAGATCGAGAGGGCATGGAAGAACCCATACTCTGCTCGGATCCACCGACATCAGCGGGCTAGTTTCGCTGATGTTGAGGGGATCGGCGAGTATGGGTATGTGTCGATGCCGCCCATTGACGAGACGTTTGCGAACCATCTCGTGTCTGGGCGGGCGTCGACACTGAGTGCTCCAGCCCTGCCATCCAAACCGCTCAAGACCACAGCGCGTTTGAATGGCAGAGCATACACGGCAGCGGGTCAGGCCGGTGCTGCCCTGCACACTATGGCGGTGTTGCAGGCGTACCAGGCCGACCTGCTGGGGGATCTCGACCAGGGGGCAGGGCTGTCCCCTGAGGCGGTGGCTGAGCTGCGCAGCACCACAGATCTTGCTCTCCGGGCCACTAAACAGACTGCCGCTTCGATCGGTCGATCGATGGCGGCAATGGTGGCCACGGAGAGGCATCTGTGGTTGAACCTGGCTGGCATCGGGGAGAAAGAGAAGGCCTTTCTCCTTGATGCACCGGTTTCGCCCTCTGAACTTTTTGGCACCTCCGTGGAGGCGGTGGTTGGAAAGTTCAGGGAGGCGAAGGCGCGCTCAGCGGCGTTTAAGACCTGTATACCGCTGAGATCCAGATCCGAGCCCAGACGGGCGGGAGAGCCTGGCCCTTCACGACCTGAGGGCCGTAGACAGGGCCAGAGAGCTAGTGTCGCCTCTCGTGCACCCCCTCCATGTAGGAGCAGGTCACAGAGGAGGCGTGACTCCCGCAGGAAAAAGAAGGATCTGAGGGAGGTGATCCATTACAAACGATCACAGCGTTAGTGATGGATCATCTCCTGGAGGGCTGTTACTATCCTAGCCCTCTCCTCTTTTTCCCGACTCCCCAGGCGTTTCTTACACCAGGCCTGGGGCTGGGTCTATGATGGGAACAAGGTTCTGATGGCCCGCCTCGGCTTGGTTGGTGAGAGCGCCTCTTTCAGGCATGTAAAGTGATGGCCCCCAGGTTCATAGAGAACTCTCTGGCGAGTCTTCACTCTGCACGCCGCAGGTGAACTGGTTGGTTTTTAATATAATTTCTGTGTGTATACTAACACTGATTTGTATTTCTCTACAGACCTTGTTCCCTGTATAGACCTAGGGAGTCATTCTTAGAGGAGCAATGAGGTAAGGTATTGGAACTTCAGGGCCCTGAAGCCCCCCCCCAGCTTGTGGCTAGAACGATTTAGGGAGAAGCTCAAAAAAAGATTTGACTCCTGTGTGAGTAGGTGATGGCCTTCCTGTCATGACATTTTTATGCGTGGTGGGCCACCACTCATTTCTATGGTAGCCTCAGGGCTTTAAGCCGCCTAGGGGTAGAGTAGTTGGTCTTCCTAAAGAGAAAAAAAAAAAAAAAACTTTTTTACTTTAGGTTTAGACTGACGCTGGCACTTCAGATAGATCTTATGTCCTACCTTTCGGTTTGTGACATTGGTATCCTGAGTACTTCGCTCCCCTGGCAGTAGGTTGAGTGTTTCACAGCCTCTCAATCAAGTAGGCTGTGGCTCCTCCGAGCCCTCAGGTAGATCTATGCTTGTAGGTCGGCCCTAACCCGGGCCGCCTCTGTAGCTGGCTTAGGCTATGTTTGGGATGTTGGAGGCGTTTTGCTAAGTATAGCTGCCGCATTTTATTATGTGTAGGCTTCCTCCCCGAGATTTCAGCCTCCTCCCTTAAATGGGAGTTGTTGGCCAAAGCCCGCCCCTTTCACTGCATTCAGGGGTGATAGAGTAATGCAGGGTGGTAGTTGAGGTATGATCCTTCAGGCGGGTCAGGCTGTCTTTCGCTCTGCGATGTGATAGTTTGCCAGACCCTGCCGAACAGAGCTACTTGTTTTTAGGCCTCTAGAGCTGGCTCCACTCAGCCCGTTGAGCTGAACCGCTCGGACGATGGGTGAAAGTTGGTTGGCTTGCAAGCAAGCTCCGCTCCCCCAGGCTGGGCACAGGACAAATCCCTGTCACCCTTTGGAGCCACTTGCAGGCCCGCTCCCTGTCTAACATTTCAGGGGCATATGGTGTTACTCCCCCGCTAACGCAGGGTAGTTTTGAGTAATCCATTCTCAGCTCTGTATTATCTACCTCACACCATGATGGCTCCGGTTGAGCAGGGAGTTCTAACTACATTTCATTCCGGTATTTGAACTCCGCTCCCTTGAAGCCAGAGCATTGCCATGAGCTGATGCCCTTGCATTTAGTAGGTAGGCCCTTAAAATGGGGCCTCCACTAGGCAGAGTGGCGTATGTTGTACTCCCCTGCTATGAGGGTATTGCTTTTTGCTGAGTACACTGCCTTTGGCAATGTGATTAGGTACCAGGATGCTGTAAGCGCTGTAGTAACAGTTTTTCTGCCTTGAAGGCTGCACAGTTAGGTAGTAGGCCCCAGCAGGCCTCCTTGACTGGGTAACCCCTAAGATAGGGCTCCTAGGCCAGCTCACCTTTGGTGGTTGGCCCTGGTAGTTTGGGCAGAAGACTCACTACCGAGTAGTAGGTCTTAACAGGCCTCCTCGGAGGTGGGTCACAACATTGTGGAGCATACACTAGGTCAAAACTTTAGGAAAGTTTTTTTATTAGTATGGTTCCAGCAGTGTTCATTAAAGTAGCAGAAAGACTCGCTATCAGCTAGTAGGCTCGACCGGGCCTCCCTGTTAGGCGAGTCCCTAGCAGCAGTACACATCCAGCTGATTAGACCGTTTCAGGAAGTAGGCCTCTTCAGGCCTCCCTGAAGATGGGCTCCCACATTTTTTTGTGGAGATCAGGTAGTAGGCTTTACTAGGCCTCCCTGAGGGCTGAATCCCTCATACTGTGGTACTAAGTGGCCCTGAGGTTGAACTATCAGGTAGTAGGCCTCATAAGGCCTCTCTGAAGGCAAAGCCCCATAGACAGTCAACTGGACTGCCAGTCTGGCCCACTGTCAGCTGTGGTTTTCAGGTAGTAGGCCTCTCCAGGCCTCCCTGAAAGTAAGCTCCTTCATGTCATGGTTCTCTGGTAGTAGGCCTCACCAGGCCTCCCTGGAGTTGAGTTCCAACATACTTTGAGTTTCCACTTAATGTGGGTTTTCTGGTAATGGGTAGTAGGCCTCTCTAGGCCTCTCTGTAAGCGAACTCCTATGTACTGTGGTAGGCTTCACTAGGCCTCCCTTAAGTTGAGCTCCCAGGTTTTGTGGTTGTCATGTAGCAGGCCTCTCCAGGCCTCTCTGTAAGTGAACTCCCATGCGCTGTGGTTATCAGGTAGTAGGCCTCACTAGGCCTCCCTGAAGTTGAGCTCCCACATACTGTGGTTATCATGTAGTAGGCCTCTCCAGGCCTCCTTGGAAGGTTAGCTTCCACTTACTGTGTGTTCCACTGAGCATGGTTTTTCAGGTAGTAGGCCTCTCCAGGCCTCTCTGAAAGTGAGCTCTCACGTTTTATGGTTATCAGATAGTAGGCTGCACCAGGCCTCTCTGATGGTGAGCTCCCACATACTGTGGTTGTCAGGTAGTAGGCCTCTCCAGGTCTCCCTGAGTAGTTTCACAGTGGTGCTGGGTTTTGTAAGCTAGTGGCCGCTTACTTTCAGTTTAGCAGACCTTATCAGGCAGCTACCAAAGGTGAGCTTGCGCCCTGGCTCGACTCAAGTTTTTATTCTCTGCTACGGGTTCCCTCCTGGAACCTCTTTATCTTGCTACAGCCTGGTTGCCTACCAGGTAGATCTAATGCTCCCCTCACTGAGGGTCAGTATGAGTATGTGGTCTCCTGAGTCTGATCAGTCGGTCGTAGGCCTCTCATGAGGCCTCCCAGTTAGATCAGTCCTTAGGCCCTCACAGGCCTCCTTAGTGTTTTGAAACACAAACACTGGGTTGATCCGTGGATCGAGTAGAGAAACTCCCCTCGCTGGCAAGGGTTGTAATGCACTATGCTGAGTCATACTCTCCAGGATATCCCGTCTCTGAGATCCGGTCCGAGTGGTTCACTGCCTGCTTCGCAGTCCCTCGGGTTGGATGCCTTCCTAAAGGCAAGTGTCCAGAGGCTCTGTCTTCGGACAGACAGGAAGTGGCCAGACTATAGTGTCTTGTATGGTGACACCAGGTCAGGCCTGCCTGGTGGCATTTCAGGTGGCACGTTCCCCTGAATAGTGACTGGCTGGGGTTCCCTCAGGTTCCCTAGCCACATTCCCTAGAAGGGACCCCTTCTAAGAAGTTGAAGTTGTGGTCCTAGGCCCTTGAGCAGGCCCAGGTAGACCTTTCACTAAAACTATGTTTATGGAGGTTTTTCTGTGGTATCATATAGCTTGGGCTATGACCGTAGGGAGTGCTGTCACTGACAGCCCAGTGTGACCTGAGGGTGAGTGGTTCTAGCGTTTCATTTGAATTTGCTAGTTCTGTCAGTTGTCACTGCCGCTTGGCAGGCACTCCCCTTAGCATGGTGGCGTTGGTATATCGTTCCCCAAAGCGTCATTCTGACGTAGTGTAGAGTTCCCTTTCGAAAAGGAACGTCTCAGGTTACGACTGTAACCTATGTTCCCTGAGAACAGGGAACGAGACACTACGTCTTCCTGCCATGCCTCGGGGCCTGCCTGCAACAGTCCCTTCAGACGATAGGATGTTTGTCATGTTTGCAAGGCTCCCTTTTATACTTGCAGGTCGCACGTTAATCATTCACGTTAATGATTCACGGGCTGTCGCCGGTCATTATGATTGCCGTGATTTGATAGTGATTTCAGACACCTGTCACGCCTGAGGCGTTCCCCAAAGCGTCATTCTGACGTAGTGTCTCGTTCCCTGTTCTCAGGGAACATAGGTTACAGTCGTAACCTGAGACGTTTTTCTTTTTTAATAAATCTGCAAAAATTTCAACAATTCTGTGTTTTTCTTTCAACATGGGGTGGTGTACATTGAGGGAAAATATTAACTTAAATGATTTTAGCAAATGGCTCCAATTTAAGGGGGTCTGAGTACTTTCCGTACCCACTGTATATATATATATATATATATATATATATATATATATATATATTTATTTATTTATATATATATATATATATATATATTTATATATTTATTTTTATATATATATAAATAAATATATATATATATATATATATAAATATATATATATATATATATATGTATTCTTTGTGATGCATTTTGGAAACTGAAGATGAGACCCTTTTCTAATGCAACACCTAGCTTGATAAACTCCTTCTGAAAGACTTACTGTTTGTCAATTTTATTCGGGTAACACACATATTCTGAATGCCTTCGGCAGAATTCGAATGAGCCATTTTAATCTAGATTAATCTAGATTAATTTCAAGATCACAGTGAGATTAATCTAGATTAAAAAAATTAATCTATGCCCACCACTAATATATATATATATATATATATATATATATATATATATATATATATATATATATATATATATATATATATATATATATTATAAATGACAAAAAAAAAAAGAAAAATAATGATTTAAATCTTTAATCTTTAATTAAAATTAATCTCAATTACAGTACAACATAATTTGTTTTGTGGCTTGGAAAACATTTGTACATCTCAAAAGATGTTAATATAAAGTTGTAAATGCTGCCAATACGTTCATAGCATCAATTTTAGTGTCTGTGCAAAGCAGGTGTGCAATACAAACACTCATGCACATCTTTAGCCTTATCCCTGTTTTGTGGTCCCTAAAGATTTACAGTACGGTGTTGGCCAGAAAGAAATTATACATCATCATTCAAAATTCCCCAAAGCATTCCAATGATCCATTTACTTTAATTAAAACAGCGACAACTTCCATGCCTAATAAAATATTACTTGCGATGCAGTCACCACACACACACTCATGCACCTGTGCCTTCGACACAATTAACACCCCCGCATCTACCACTGAGTGATAAACAGATTTTAGATTAAGGTCTTCATCCAGATGAGCTCCATCTTTCTTTCTCCAGTTTGCCACAGTTGCAGCTGCTTATCAGTTAATCATGTTTACGACAGGCCTGACAACTAATAACTTTCCCAGGGAGTTTTGTCTCCTGTCTCCTAATCGGCGGCGGCAGCTCGGCGAGCCATATGCTCACTGATTATTGAAGGTGATGAGAACGGGGAACGTCGGCCAACACTCAGGGAATGCTGTCAGGCCCAGGCTCTGTGTTATCGGGGGCCAACATGCGAGTCAGAGATCCAAATGCAAGGCTTGACACATGCTAATGAAGCGCCCTCTCATCAAGCATGCGGCACAACACGACTCGTTGAAAACGACCGTTGGAGCATTCTAGACTCTTCTGTAAGCACAGGAGCAGTCATTTCCCATTATGTCAGTGCAGAATATGCACTGACCCTCACCGTCACACGGATGACCCACGTCGTGACAGCTTGTCTTGATCGTGAGCACAGGTGGAGGAGGAGAAGAAACCTGCTGATGAATTTGGACTTTAAAGCAGTATCTTGCGGGTATTCAGTAAGTGAAAGGGGAAATGCTGCATAACCTTGATCTCATCTCTCCTGTGCCACTGTTTCTGGTCTTTGGAATAAAGATTGTCAGCCAGACGAGGCTTAATTGAATTAGTCTGACAAAGATTTATAGAATTACATAATTTAGAATCAATTTTATCATGTGGCTTTGAAATGCAAACATAAAAGTACTTATTGATTAATAACATGGTAATTCAAGACAAGCTGATGATTAAACTCATCTATTTATCTAATCACTCTCTTTTCGTTTCAAACTCTTATGGCTTTTATTTTTCTAAGGAACTTACAAGAAGAAATTAAGCAAATTTGTTCTTATGAAGCTGTGGCAATTAATTGGGACTAAAACGTTCAAAATTTCAAAGACATAATAAAAAGTTAAAAAAAAGTGGTTCATAAGAATATATTCTTTCTATTCCAAGTCTTTTAAAGCCTTTCGGAAGTTTTGTGTGAGAAATTTAGTAAAATATAACTCATTACTGATTTATATAACTCTATCTGAGGCTGCTACAAAAAAACAATTATTTGATTCCTGAATTAATTTTTAGAATTATAGTATTATTTATTTTATTATTTTTAGCTTTTTATGTATATTATAATTATATGGGAGGAAAGACTAGTATAATTTCAGTAACATTTTAAAATAGGGTTTTATTTCTTAACATTATTTAACAATAGTATATTTAACAAATTAACAATAAACAATACTTCTACAACATTTATTAATATTAGTTTATGTTTACATTTCTACACGGTAAAATTACTGTTGGAGTATTTTTTTAAAGAAAATACAATTTCAGTCTTTCTTCAAAATGTCATGTTTAATTTATTCTGTTACTAACCATTTCTTTGGAATTAATTATGAAGTTTACTAGCAATTTCCGTGAGAAAACTGTTTCTACACCATTTTTTTATCTTACAATTACTTTGAAGTCTTTGAAGCTCAATCGCTGTCTTTCTAGAGGCCTAGTTTTGCTGGAATGCAGAGTACATATTTCAAATAATCCCCTAAATTTGAGATAAATGTTGAGCGAATCTGGAAATATCTCCAAGGACAACAGTATCACTTGCATTGGACTGATATTTTTAGGCTGGAGCACGCCTTCCCAGACTGACAAATTTAGGCAAAGTAATTTGCCCAGTCCCACCAACGCTAATTAAATGCAAAACATCAAATGACTCCTGCTGATGGGTTGGTTTTCCTTGAACTTTGTTTAATCCAATCCTTTAATTGCTTAACAGGATCAATCACGGAACTTTAATTAGCCTAAATGTCCAGATGTGTTTAAGACATTCAGGTTATGGCGATTGGAAAATCGTAATGGAGGCTGGCAGTCTTGGGCTGTCTGGGAATTCATCTACTGCAGTAAGTCGTCTCCTTGAAATGCCGCGTGAACGCTTCACTCTCCTTGGCGGTCAGCTTTCTCTATCCTCCTCTCTTTGCGCTGAGATCAATCAGCAAACCAATGCTATTCTGCACTGCAAAAAAAATGGCATTACTGCTTCCAAAAGTGGTATGACGCAACTTGCACAACTGCATTTTGACAAAATGACTGGGCTGGCACTGCAGAAGTGAATCTGTAATTGAGTGAAATTCAGAGCTGTGCCCTGCAACGACTCTAGTAGAAGAGAAATATGTATCTCACAGGCATGTAATGACTGGGATGAGTTTGACTTTAGGTCACCTCAATCTATGCTGAAGTGACAGAGGTTTCGAAAGTGTTGACATAAGCCATTCTCCATGCAGTGGAATCAAGGGCGTAGGCTTGCCTTTAACATTGTAGGGACATGTTAGAATCAATCAAACTATACAGTCACCACACGTTTATCTGCAAAGTGAACTTGCCTGTTACAGTTGATCAAATGTTCTCATTTTGAAAAAGTATGAAGGAGCTATAGCTTTGTGGGCAGGGGTCCGACATATGATGCTAAATCACTTCAGGTGACCCAAGTTTCTGTCTTTCCTAAATCTTTTCTTTCCATCGAACAATTGACCCTTATGATTGGTTTTGTGGTCCAGGGTCACATATACTATAATATTTACTATAGTATTTAAAGTTTTATCATAAAAAATCTTGATTTTGGTATAAAATTGGGTATAAGAGACTTATGAATACAAAAAAAATATATACAGTACAGACCCAAAGTTTGGACACACCTTCTCATTCAAAGAGTTTTCGTTATTTTCATGACTATGAAAATTGTAGATTCACACTGAAGGCATCAAAACTATGAATTAACACGTGTAATTATATATGGAATTATATACATAACAAAAAAGTGTGAAAAACTGAAAATATGTCATATTCTAGGTTCTTCAAAGTAGCCACCTTTTGCTTTGATTACTGCTTTGCACACTCTTGGCATTCTCTTGATGAGCTTCAAGAGGTAGTCACCTGAAATGGTCTTGCAACAGTCTTGAAGGAGTTCCCCGAGAGATGCTTAGCACTTGTTGGCCCTTTTGCCTTTACTCTGCGGTCCAGCTCACCCCTAAACCATCTCGATTGGGTTCAGGTCCGGTGACTGTGGAGGCCAGGTCATCTGGAGCAGCACCCATCACTCTCCTTCTTGGTCAAATAGCCCTTGATGCCTTCAGTGTGACTCTACAATTTTCATAATCATGAAAATAAAGAAAACTCTTTGAATGAGAAGGTGTGTCCAAACTTTTGGTCTGTACTGTATACTACTGTATACTATATATATATATATATATACAGTACTATTTAAATATTTTAAATACTTGTAAATAAATAATAATAATAAATGCAAAATATTATATATTTATAAAAAACAATGAAATAAATGTAGGTTAAAACACTACTAAAATATTAATTTTGATGTGCAGAGATATAAAGCCGACTGTTGTTGTTTCATGTATTTCAATAAAGATAAGACACAAAGCACATTCTTCTGATTTCTTTCCTCATAGCAAATACTCGCCATACAGTCAGTAGTACATTAGATATAAATATCCTATATAATATGATTTAGCAAGGCACATTTCAATGGGGACAACTCAGATAGAACCTGCATGTTAAGAGCCTGGATTTACTGCTGATTTTTTTATAACCGTCGCTTAAATTTATGGCTCTGAATCATTTTAGCTTTTCACATTTGCTTGTTGATTAGAACAGGCAGGTTAAATTCCACCAGTTTGAAGGGTCTCTTTGATTTTATTTGGCTTTGAAAAAAAGGCTGTTTCGGCTGAGAGCATCCAGGGATGTCAACTGCTTTCTCATCGACACCTCCCCTGCAGGAGTATAAAGTCTGGATGGCTTGAAGAGCTACTCCTCCTTTTGGCCTCCTCCGACCGTTCTTGTTGTGCCAGCACCTCTAGATCTATTGTGAACCGAGAAACCTGGCAAGGCCAGCTAACTGTTTACACTTGAATGCTGCCAAACCACCACTGGGTGGTAGCAGGTGGAGTTCAGCGCTGGCAAACTGATAAGCACATTGACCTGCACACAAACAGCTAGCTATCAGTCCCACAGCCAATGAACCACACAGGAGAGGCGAGATGCATTGGGGCATATCAGAGAATTATTGGGTTGGCATCGGGACTAATCAGGTGTTGTGAGAGCTGGAAAACTGAAAAGTTGAAAAGTATGATCTGAACTGGATTCACAGGATTGATGAGTTGGTGAGCACAGGTACAGTACCTCTGTTACAGCATCGCATCAGGAGGTTACTCCAACACTGTTGCTTCAGCATCAAACATAAATGCTGTTTTCATATTCATATTCATGCACCAGACAAATATATCATCCTAGCGCCTCATTTGCATGAGGGTGGCTGTCTCTTATGTGCCTCTTCCAGCCATTTGACATTTACAAAGATCAAAGGCTCAACAAATATATTTTATAATTACAATGGAGCCCAAAAAACAAAACAAAACAAAAAACAAAAGGACAATATAAAAATGTAAAAGTAACAATGTGAAAACAATGTACAACCCGAATTCCGGAAAAGTTGGGACGTTTTTTAAATTTTAATAAAATGAAAACTAAAGGAATTTCAAATCACATGAGCCAATATTTTATTCACAATAGAACATAGATAACGTAGCAAATGTTTAAACTGAGAAATTTTACACTTTTATCCACTTAATTAGCTCATTTAAAATTTAATGCCTGCTACAGGTCTCAAAAAAGTTGGCACGGGGGCAACAAATGGCTAAAAAAGCAAGCAGTTTTGAAAAGATTCAGCTGGGAGAACATCTAGTGATTAATTAAGTTAATTTATATCAGGTCTGTAACATGATTAGCTATAAAAGCTTTGTCTTAGAGAAGCAGAGTCTCTCAGAAGTAAAGATGGGCAGAGGCTCTCCAATCTGTGAAAGACTGCGTAAAAAAATTGTGGAAAACTTTAAAAACAATGTTCCTCAACGTCAAATTGCAAAGGCTTTGCAAATCTCATCATCTACAGTGCATAACATCATCAAAAGATTCAGAGAAACTGGAGAAATCTCTGTGCGTAAGGGACAAGGCTGGAGACCTTTATTGGATGCCCGTGGTCTTCGGGCTCTCAGACGACACTGCATCACTCATCGGCATGATTGTGTCAATGACATTACTAAATGGGCCCAGGAATACTTTCAGAAACCACTGTCGGTAAACACAATCCGCCGTGCCATCAGCAGATGCCAACTAAAGCTCTATCATTCAAAAAGGAAGCCATATGTGAACATTGTCCAGAAGCGCCGTCGTGTCCTGTGGGCCAAGGCTCATTTAAAATGGACTATTTCAAAGTGGAATAGTGTTTTATGGTCAGACGAGTCCAAATTTGACATTCTTGTTGGAAATCACGGACGCCGTGTCCTCCGGGCTAAAGAGGAGGGAGACCTTCCAGCATGTTATCAGCGTTCAGTTCAAAAGCCAGCATCTCTGATGGTATGGGGGTGCATAAGTGCATACGGTATGGGCAGCTTGCATGTTTTGGAAGGCTCTGTGAATGCTTAAAGGTATATTAAGGTTTTAGAGCAACATATGCTTCCCTCCAAACAACGTCTATTTCAGGGAAGGCCTTGTTTATTTCAGCAGGACAATGCAAAACCACATACTGCAGCTATAACAACAGCATGGCTTCGTCGTAGAAGAGTCCGGGTGCTAACCTGGCCTGCCTGCAGTCCAGGGGCCTCATTTATAAAGCGTGCGTACGCACAAAACGGGGCTGGAAACGTACGTACGCCAGTTCCCACGCAAAGGTTGTGATCTATAAAAAACAAACTTGACGGGAGAATGTGCGCACCTTTAAGCAAACTTTGAGCCGTGCGTACGCACATTCTGGAGACAAAGGGAATTGGCGACACCGATGGTGAGGTCGTGAACTGAAGTTAGATTGTAGAAAATAAATGTGAGAAGAACGATTATAAGAATGAATGACATTTAATTTTCACTCCATTTCATACGTTATATCCACATTATCATGAAGATTAAATCCAACAGTGTTATTTGTGCCGATTGTTTTAGGCTATATACATCTAGTAAAATCCAAACGTAATTCAAAATGTATTAAAAGTAAAATAAAATAATAATCAGCGCTGCCTTACAGTCACATTGTCCACAACGGGAGCACAGGAGGACATGGCGCGATACATGTGATAGCCTACAGAATAGCATGAAATACCCTTTTATTAGAGAACTGCAGAACACAGTGTAAAAAGGAAATATTTTCCTTAATGTACATAGCCTATATCATAAAATGTCAAAGTCTGCAAATACAGTCATGAAGCACAATCGCTACTCATCATCGGTCCTAACTATTACGGTGTTCATTACAAAACCGTCAAGAAGCATGTGTTCACTATAACATTTTCGTCTTAAATTTTCGCCCACAAATTAATTAAGTGATTTTGTCAAGGTGTTAACGATCAGTCTATTTGCTAGAAACATATAAATTCTCCGGTGACCCGGGTATGTAATGCTTCATGATGGCACTCCTGGCACTGTTGGAGGATTACGCTAATGGCAGAATAAGGAGAGAACGAGTTTTCAGGGACCATGATGATTTCCTGGCCCATGATGATGACTGGCTAATAAGCCGATTTAGATTCCCTAGAGCTGTGCTCTTGGATCTATGTGCTGAATTGGGTCCAGTATTAGAGAGGGCAACACGCCGGAACCATGCCATCCCAGTCCAAATACAAGTCCTCACCACTCTGGGGTTCTTGGCAACCGGCTGTTTCCAGCGGGAATTGGCAGACAGGTAAATTAATAATATAAAAAAACTATAAGTAATCCTCAAATTTGTCTCTAAGACCTTTTTGTATATGAAATAATTCTATTGGAATCTATCATCTCACCCTATAGGTCTGGTATATCACAGCCGTCCCTGAGTGCCATAATATCTGTCGTTTTAAATGGTATACTTAATATGGTTAGTCGATACATCAGGTTCCCCTACACTGTGCGAGAACAGGCCGAAATTAAAACGCAATTTGCAGCAATGTCTGGTTTCCCAAATGTAATCGGCGCAATTGAATGCACTCATGTTGCTATAAGGGCACCATCTGAAAATGAATTTGCTTATGTTAATAGAAAGCATGTGCATTCTATTAATGTGCAAATCATATGTGACTCCAACATGACCCTCACAAACATTGTGGCACGCTGGCCTGGTTCAACACATGATTCCTTTATCTTGACACATAGCAGTGTAGGGAACAGACTAAATGCAGGCGCAGTACGTGATGGCTGGCTTCTTGGTGAGTTTAACAATATTAAAAAGTAGAAACTGTAACAATTTTGTTTTTAATATAATTATAACCTGCAGGCGACAGTGGCTACCCCCTGAGACGCTGGCTCCTCACCCCATTTTTAAACCCGCAGAGCGCAGAGGAAACTCATTATAACGAGGTCCACTCTCGTGCCCGCGCAGTTGTGGAGCGTGCCATCGGCATCCTGAAATGCAGATGGCGTGCTCTGGATGCCTCGGGTGGCAGACTTTTATACCATCCAGCAAAAGTGTGCAAGATTGTCAGGGCGTGTGGTGTTTTGCACAATATAGCACTGAGAAACGGTATTCCTCTCCCTCCTGATCTCCCTCTACCCCAGCATTACGACCCCGAGCCACAGCCCCCTGGCCGACAAGAGGGATATCAACGAGGTGCAAGAATCCGTGAGGATGTCATGCGGCGTTTGTAAAGAGAGACAAAACTCAAGGTTCATGTTTTAACTGCATCTTTTAATGATTGTGCAATTTCTTGCATCACTTCTCTCATCTGCCGTAGCTCATCTGCAACCCTGTTGACAGCGTTTATTGTCTCTCGCTGTAACTGCAGGACTGCGTCAGTGAGTACCCGACCACTTTTGGACGTGCCAGACGCAGAAGGGGCACTGCTTTGAGCCGGACGCTGTGCATCTGCATCTGAGAACCCCTCACCCTGAACCTCCTGTTCATTTACAGCTTCAGACTCCGGAAGGACTGGAGGACAAACAATTGGCAACATTTATCCATTTATCACCCCACACACTCAAATGTACAGCGTTAATGATTAAAAATCGGTTTAACCTTGCTCCTCTGTGGTTTCAGTCACGTCAGTGTCTCCCTCCTTTTCCGACACAATACCACACACGCTGACCTCCCCAATTATAGCCGCGATTTTGCTGTCCACTGATGTGAGATCAGCTGTACATGGGCCCCCACCAGTTGCAGCCACGCTCTGGCGGTGGGAGGACAGTTTTCTCTTTGCCTCCACCTTGAATGAATGAGAATCTTTATTTCACATATTTTGCATACTGTAAGCACATGTAAATAAAACTTTTTGAAAATCAATATTGCTATTTATATAGGTATATAGCCTAATAAAACACAAATGTAATATGTTGGTAAAAAAAAAATTTGTATACCTTCAGGTCGGACCATTTTTTCTTTAATTCTGCAACTGTCCGTTCTGTCCCACTGACACAATTGACGGCAGAAGCAATATTTTGCCACTCGCACTGCTTCTTTTTATTAGTGACCCCACTGCTGTGGCCACCAAATAACACAGTTTTCCGAGCCTCCACCTCCCCTACAAGTGTTTCAATCTCAGTATCTGAGAAATTACGTTTTTTTCCTCTTTTCTCACCTGTCGCCATTATTAAAATTAGGCTAACAGAAATGCACGTTTTCACTTTCTTGGATTAATTAATTGGCGGGTCGCATGCCAGTTTTCCAGGTATATATGGGATTCCACTCTCATTTACATGCTGATCAGCAATCATGAGGTGATTTGCATTGACTATTTATGGTTAAAAATGGGCGTGTACAGGGCGGGATATGAGGGTGGTTCACGTACGCACATCTGCGGGTGATCTGTGATTTATAAAGGGAACATTGCTTACAGGTGTGCGTACGCACGGTTTTATAAATCGGAATATTTTTTGGCGTACGCCATTTTTGGCTTTTGGGCGCACGTAAACTTTTAGTAAAGATCCTACGCATAGTTTTATAAATGAGACCCCAGATCTTTCACCTATAGAGAACATTTGGCGCATCATTAAACGAAAAATACGTCAAAGACGACCACGAACTCTTCAGCAGCTGGAAATCTATATAAGGCAAGAATGGGACCAAATTCCAACAGCAAAACTCCAGCAACTCATAGCCTCAATGCCCAGACGTCTTCAAACTGTTTTGAAAAGAAAAGGAGATGCTACACCATGGTAAACATGCCCCGTCCCAACTATTTTGAGACCTGTAGCAGAAATCAAAATTGAAATGAGCTCATTTTGTGCATAAAATTGTAAACTTTCTCAGTTTAAACATTTGCTATGTTATCTATGTTCTATTGTGAATAAAATATTGGCTCATGTGATTTGAAAGTCTTTTAGTTTTCATTTTATTAAAATTTAAAAAACGTCCCAACTTTTCCGGAATTCGGGTTGTACAATAAGATCCATTAAATTGCATTTTGAATCTTGAACAATGGACAATACATTAACAACATTGATTTTAATAAAGTTAATATACAGTATAATAAATTACATAAAATAATATATAACTAAATAAAATAAAATAAAAACTGAATTAAAACTGGAAAGTAATAATATACACTGCCATTTGGCTGCCATTAATTATATATATATATATATATATATATATATATATATATATATATATATATAATTAATAAATAAATAAAATACACAGGTATATTACGTTTTGTGTTTTGAGTTGCAGTTTTGATAATAAGAAATGTTAATATCAGCATTTTAGAATTATTTATGAGGGATCCTGTGACTCTAAAGACTGGAGTAATGACTGCTGAAAATTCAGATTTGCCATAACAGGAATAAATGACAAATTATTATTATTATTATTATTTTATTCTAATAATCTTTTACAATATTGGGGAGAGTAAATAAATATTTGAGAGAGAGAAATATATATATATATATATATATATATATATATATATATATATATATATATATATATATATATATATATATATATATATAATTATTATTTATTTGTATAAATTTTTTTGGTATTGTTGTTCATAATTCAATTTGGTCTCAGGCGTTTGGACTCCATCGTAGTTCCTCTTCAGGAACTCGAGCTGCGTCGAAAGCGCTTTGGGGAACGCGTTCAGCGTACGCGACTCTGAATATCGTGTGTAATCAGTCCAATGGAAGGGCGTGACGTCACCGACGTGGTGACGTAAGCGACCAGGAAGCTATAAAAGCACGTGCCACGCAGCTGGCGTCAGCTTCGCGTCTTTCAGCAAGCGCTCTGTGTGTGAATCTCATTTGTCCGTCTTGTGAGTCTTATTTACTGTTGTCTGTCCAGTTAAAAGAGCTCCTAGACATGGCAAAAAGCAAGGCGAAAGTTAAGCACTCAGATGGCGATTCCAAATCGCGTTATAGGCTGTGTGTTCCTCCCTGCCCGAGATACATAACGGGTGGGGATACACACAACCTGTGCGTGGTTTGCCTGGGTTCGAAGCACGCTGAGTCGGCCGACTGCCCGCACTGTGAGCGAATGTCGGTGCGGCTGCTTCGTTCCTGGAGGGCCCTCTTTGAGGAGGGGGCCTTCGCCAGCGTTCCCCGCGGTGCTGGTCCCGCTTCTGCCGAGGCAGAACGGCGGCTGCACTCGTGGGGTTCGCAAGTCGATCTGGTGGAGGGAATGGAGACGGGCCAGTCCCTATCTCCTTCCACTTCTGCCAGATCCGGCACCCAATCCCTAGAGTCGGAAGCACGCACAGCGGTTCCTTCCACTCAGGGTGAGGGATCGACGCTCCGCCTCTCTTCCTCCGAGGAGGTCGATGTGGAGTCGCTCGATAGGGATTCGCCACCCCACTCGCTACAGTATGAGGAGCTCTTAGAGGTGGTTACTCGCGCGGTGGCCAAATTAAGTATCGATTGGCCCACCGAAAAGTCTACTGAGCTGCAGAGAAGCAAGCTGGATGAACGCTTCCTGCGCGCGAGTCAGCCACCTCCCAGCCGGGGCCTTCCATTCTTTCCCGACCTGCATGATGAGATCGCCAGGTTGTGGAAACGTCCATTCTCGGCCCGCCTCTACATCCCCTCGTCTGATTACTACGGAAATGTAGTGGGGATGGGAGAGCACGGTTATAGAGCGATCCCCCGGGTGGAACAGACGCTTGCGAGCAATCTGTCCCCTGGCGCGCATCGTCTCTAAAGGCCCCGGCATTGCCCTCAAAGCCACTAAGAACAACTTCGACTTTGGTGGGCAAAGGGTATGCGGCTGCAGGTCAGACGGGTGCGTGTCTGCACACCATGGTGGTGTTACAGGCGTACCAGGCCGACCTGCTTAAGGAGCTAGACGAGGGAGAGGAGATCAAGTCCCATGATATCTCTGAGTTAAGAAGGACCGCTGATCTCTCCCTCCGCGCCACCAAGGAGACCGCCCGAGCGATTGGGCGGTCCATGGCAGCTATGGTGGCCGCGGAGAGGCACTTATGGTTGACCCTGTCCGATATGAAAGAACGGGACAGGGTCTGCCTCATGGACGCCCCGATCCAGCCGACTGGCCTGTTCAGCGACGCAGTTAATTCTGTCGTCGACATGTTCCAGGAGGCCCACAAACAGGCGGCGGTGTTCCATAAGTTCCTCCCTCATCGCTCCCTCGGGGCATCTGGGAAGGAGATGCCCCAGCCGCATCCTAGCTCCTCACACCGCGAGGCCCAGAAACAGAGCGTCGACTCTCGTGCTCCTCCGCGTCGGGAACGAGAGTTTTAGCGACGCTCTAGGCCGAGGTCTTCTAAGCCCAAATTAGATCTAAGGGCGGTTATCGAAGCTAAGAAGTCCTCGGCCAAGAAACCCTGACGCCAATGGCCCGGGGTTTCAGAGGGCAGCCCCCGCTGGGGTAGAACGGTACACACCGCAGTCCACGGTGCCCGTCCCACCTCAGTGCCCTCTAGGGGTCGTTCTGCCAGCCCTGCCAGTGCTCCAGGGCGCAGCGGCCCCGGGCGAGCATCGTTCTCAGTATCCTCCTCCCGTGCGCGTAGCGGGGCTGGAACGCTCGCCGCACCTGCGGGGGTCTCTTACTCCAGAGGTCAGTCTCGAGAGACTGATTCCCTTAGTAGATTATTTAGCAGCGTGGAAACTACTGCCAAATGTATCTCGTTGGGTCCTGCATATAGTAGAAAAAGGCTACCGCATTCAGTTCGGCTCCGTGCCGCCTATATTCAACGGGGTCGTTCACACGATAGTGGGCCCCATGCAGGGTCTGGTTATGGAACAGGAAGTGAAAACCCTATTAGAGAAGGGGGCCATCGAGGTGGTCCCTCCTCAGGACAGGGAGTCCAGATTTTACAGCCGGTATTTCATAGTTCCAAAGAAGGATGGGGGGCTGCGTCCGATTATAGACTTGAGGGTCTTAAATCGTGCAGTTATGAGACTGAAGTTCAGAATGCTCACAATCAAGCATGTTGTAGCTCAGATCAGGTCCGAGGACTGGTTTGTCACGATAGATCTCAAAGACGCATATTTTCACATCTCCATCCTTCCACAACACAGGAAGTTTCTGAGGTTCGCTTTCGGGGGCGAAGCCTACCAATATCGAGTACTTCCCTTTGGCCTCGCACTCTCACCCCGCACGTTCACGAAGTGTGTAGATGCGGCTCTGGCCCCCCTGCGCATGCAGGGCATCCGCATTCTCAATTATATCGACGATTGGTTGATTTTAGCTCAGTCAGAGCAGATTGCGGTTCGACATCGAGATGTTGTTCTCGCACATATGGGGGAGCTGGGTTTGAGACTGAACGCCAAGAAGAGTGTACTTTCTCCGGTTCAGAGAACCACCTATCTAGGCGTAGTATGGGATTCCACCCGTGATGCAGGCACGATTGTCCCCTGCTCGTATCGAGTCGATCCTCATCTCAGTCAAGAGAGTCAGAGAAGGCCAGTCACTCACTGTCAAACAATTTCAGAGATTGTTGGGTCTGATGGCAGCTGCGTCCAACGTGATACCTCTTGGCCTGCTGTACATGAGACCCCTACAGTGGTGGCTCAAGACCAAGGGATTTTCCCCGAGGGGCAATCCGCTTCGCACTATCAAGGTCACGCGGCGCTGCCTCCGTGCCTTAGACATGTGGAAGAAACCTTGGTTCTTGAATCAGGGCCTGGTGCTGGGAGCTCCTTGTCGCCGTGTGACACTAGCGACGGACGCGTCCCTCACCGGCTGGGGTGCGGTCATGAGTGGCCACCCTGCCCGTGGTCTGTGGAGCGATCGCCATCTAACATGGCATATCAATTGTCTAGAAATGCTAGCAGTTTATCGTGCACTGAAGCACTTCCTCCCAGACCTGAGAGGTCACCATGTGTTGGTGCGCACCGACAACACATCAGTGGTCTCTTACATCAACCACCAGGGAGGTCTGCGTTCGCGCCCTTTGTACAAGCTGGCGCACCAGATCCTGGTGTGGTCCCAGAGCAAACTCCTCTCATTAAGAGCAGTATATATTCCTGGGAAGTTAAATATGGGAGCAGACATACTGTCGAGGCAGGGGCCGAGGCCCGGGGAATGGAGACTTCACCCACGGGTGGTAGATCAGATATGGAGAGTGTTTGGCAGGGCTCAAGTAGACCTTTTTGCGACTCAGGAGACGTCACAATGTCCCCTCTGGTTCTCTCTAGTTCATGCAGCTCCTCTGGGACTAGACGCTATGGTACAGACCTGGCCGAGGCTTCGTCTGTACGCATTTCCCCCTATCGCTCTGCTCCCGGGAGTTCTGGCGAGAGTACGCCGGGACGGGGTCCGTCTGTTATTAGTAGGCCCGTTCTGGCCGGGCCGGGTATGGTTCTCAGATCTAGTCTCGCTCCTCGACGGCTCTCCGTGGGAGAAACCGATCAGGACAGACCTACTCTCACAGGCGCAGGGCACGATAATTCACCCTCGCCCGGAGTTGTGGAAGCTGTGGCCCCTGAGAGGGGCACAACTGGTAGCAGCTGGTCTCTCAACTGAGGTTGTTGAGACCCTACTCCAATCCAGAGCTCCCTCTACGAGGAAACTGTACGCCCTGAAGTGGAAGCTCTTCACTTCATGGTGCAGAGACCACCAGCTAGACCCAGCAAACTGCCCAGTTGGTACAGTTCTGGAGTTTCTACAGGCTAGGCTCTCTGCAGGGTTGACCCACTCTACTCTGAAGGTTTACGTGGCGGCCATTGCGGCCTACCACGCCCTTCTCGACGGTCAGTCTCTGGGAAGACACCCCCTAGTTACACGTTTCCTCCGCGGTGCACTGAGGCTGAGACCTCCAGTACGGTCCCGTATTCCCCCGTGGGACTTGGTTGTGGTGTTAGAGGCTATGTGCAAACCCCCGTTTGAACCTATTCAAGATATCTCAGACAGACATCTCACACTTAAAACCTCTTTTATGTTGGCTATTACCTCTCTGCGGAGAGTAGGAGATCTTCAGGCCCTCTCGGTGGCCCCTTCTTATCTTGAGTTTGCACCAGGAATGACTAAAGCGTTCATATACCCTCGAGCGGGATATGTTCCCAAGGTTCCCTCTGTTACACCACGACCTGTAGTGCTGCAGGCCTTCTGTCCTCCTCCCTTTCGGGAGCCCGACCAGGCGAAGCTAAATTGTATGTGTCCGGTTCGAGCACTGGACGCATACGTCCACAGAGCTGCCCTGTGGAGAAAAACTGACCAATTGCTTGTGTGCTACGGTCCCCCCAAGAGGGGTTCTCCTGCTTCTAAGCAGACTATTAGTCGTTGGATAGTCGAGGCTATCAACGTTACCTATGAGTCCTCTGGTCTTCCCCCGCTGTCGGGAGCCAAGGCTCACTCTACTCGGGGTATGGCGGCCTCTAAGGCCTTCTTAGCAGGTGTATCCATGCTGGACATCTGCAACGCTGCGGGGTGGTCCACGCCCTCTACTGGTACTCGAAGCTGACGCCAGCTGCGTGGCATGTGCTTTTATAGCTTCCTGGTCGCTTATGTCACCACGTCGGTGACGTCACGCCCTTCCATTGGACTGATTACACACGATATTCAGAGTCGCGTATGCTGAACGCGTTCCCCAAAGCGCTTTCGACGCAGTGTCTCGTTCCCTCAAGGAACTAGGGTTGCATACGTAACCTAGAGACGTTTTCCTTCCAACTTACTGTTCTGGTCTTACTAACACAATCATTTTTGTAAGTAGTGTTTGAGTGACCAATTTGAAGGCATAGTAATCCAGTGAATCTCAAAAATGGTTTAATGTCAGCCAAATCCCTGCTGGAAGCTTTATTTGTTGTTTTTGTTTTTGAATGAGGGGGCCACTCTGTCCCCTTCTCAGAGAAAGAAACTAATTGATTGATTTAATTACCATCTAATCATGGTAATTCAGGATCCTGAAACGTTGTTGAAAACATTCCTAGCCAGACATGCTCAGAAAATCACAAGCTCGTTCCAATCCTTGATGGATCCCAGAAATAATTGCAAGCTGCTGCTGGTGACAGCTTCTATGTAAAATTGCAGTTGACTTTAATGCAATTGCTTTTTGCTAACAAATTGACAAAGGTTATTCTTAACATGATATGATGTGATAATTATTCACAGATAAATGTTTGCTCCACTTTACCATCAGGACAAGTTTAAGCGGGTGTGAAAGTGACAAAAAATTGTATATAGTCATCAAATGAGCATCCAAAAACACACAAGTCTCACAGTTTACTGTCTCTTTACAGTTTTCATTTTAAGAAGGATCAGCTATTAGTAAAAAGTAATAAAGAAATATTGACATGTATTACCAAAAAATAAGTCTCAATATTTTCCCTAATGATACTTTTAGGATCAGGATATTGACAACTACCTTGTGATATGATATCATCATGATACATACGTCACAATTCAATGCATTGCAGTGCATCATTACATCCTAAATTAGATTTGAAACTGACTGAAACTGCATCTAACACAAGACCTGATAGATCAAATTCAATCTCTCGTACCTCACAGAAATGTATCTGACCCCGCTGAGATAAGTCTGCTGGTTTGTGCTTATTTGGATGACTTACGTTGTCAATTATTGATCTGCAGAACATATGAATATGATATGAATGCACAAAATAAAAATATTGGTAAAAGGATCTAAAATACAAAGTCATGACAACAATTATTGCTCTATTTATATGATTGCATCAGCACAGCACTATTACTACTTAAACTAATCTCTGACCCATAAGGAATAACACGTGATGGGCCAAAAGTTCATACTTCTTGTACAAATCCTTCGAGGTTCACATCCCATGCTTAAACACACACTACTTTACTACAACGATATACTATGCCTGTGGTCAGCTACCTTTTGGCCATAAAGTGTCATTTTGCAATGTTAATTATTGTGACATCAAAGAGCACTGTTAGACTGCTGAGGCAGACCAGGCTGAAAATGTAACTTATAAAGCTTTTTGTCATCCTAACAACAGGAGCAGTGCATAATGGAGTGAAGCAGATCAGTGCAAGGATTTCAAATATTGGGAGAGACTTATCGGTATGCAGTTAGTAATAGCACAGGTTGTCGACCCCTGCAATACCACATCTCTCTAAGAATAGACATGCTATGAATGTGCAGGCATTATTAATAGAAAAACTGTTTTCCACATCAGCCCTAGTGCATTTTTAGAGGATGTATTAAGCATTTATGTTTCTGTGCTTTCACAGAACATCCTCTCAGATGCTAAACAGGGGTCAAAACAGGGTCACTGATATCTCTAGATGACTAGACGTTCCACAAAATGTATATTGTAGGTACTGTACGTAAAAAAAAAAAAAACTAATTTGAATTTATGTTTCTGACTTATTTTTTTTTTTTTTTTCAGTTGCAGGGGATGATGAATCTACTACCCAGTTGACTTGAGTAATATCTCCAGTAAGGGGAGTGGTGGAGCACCAGACCCTTGACCTCTCCTCAATCCCCACTGGCTTCACACTCCAGCTCGTGAGCCTCGGAGCCCTGGATCTCTTGACTCTCACTTCTCATTTTACCTCTGGACCTTGACGTGGGAACAGCACCGTAACAGACCGCCCAATGCTGAGGAGGAACTGCCTGCTGCTGGTCCTGTGCTTCCTCTTTGAGCAGAGCTCCTGCGCTCCCTTCCAAAGCAGGCCAGGGCAAGAGAGGCCCCACAGCCAGACATGGCCATCGGCGGCAGGAAGGAATGGAGGTTCCAGAGGATTCCAGAGGGTCAAGAGGGGCTGGGTGTGGAACCAGTTCTTTGTGCTTGAGGAGTACATGGGCTCGGACCCACAGTATGTTGGAAAAGTAAGAAGTTATTTTTGATCCTGATTGCATTTCAATTGCAACACTGCTTAATAACTGTAACAGCTTTCAGAAGTCATACTCTGCCGAGCCAAAGCCATGGCCGTTCTGACGGCCTTTCCTTTAATTTGTTTAATCCAAACCCCCATGTTAAAGGATCTCAGAGACTCAATTTCTTAAGGTTGTTAAGATAAACCAAAAGCACATAGTCAGCAATCTGACACTATATTTTTATTATATTGATGTGTCAGTAGGTGCTTTTTTACCATGACTTACAAGATAGTTATGTAAGAAAACATATGTAGCGACAGCCTACCCATGTGAAAAACTGTTACAGTGATTGATAAGCATCAAGGAAATCATGTCTAAAAGTAAAATAAACTCAGCTGAGTAAGACCAGGAAGACAGAATTGACAAATTTTGTCTCATTCACTAACCATGCATACAAACATATGTGCATAAAACCTGGTCAATTAGAATCTAAAATTAGAACTAACTCAGACTATTTTGGCTTGCAATTGTGCAAACCAAGCAAAAAAAATAAAAAATACAACAAATAGAACAAATAAATAAATACATGCATAATATTATATATATATACAGGTCCTTCTCAAAAAATTTGCATATTGTGATAAAGTTCATTATTTTCCATAATGTAATGATAAAAATTAAACTTTTATATATTTTAGATCCATTGCACACCAACTGAAATATTTCAGGTCTTTTATTCTTTTAATACTGATGATTTTGGCATACAGCTCATGAAAACCCAAAATTCCTATCTCAAAAAATTAGCATATCATGAAAAGGTTCTCTAAACGAGCTATTAACCTAATCATCTGAATCAACTAATTAACTCTAAACACCTGCAAAAGATTCCTGAGGCTTTTAAAAACTCCCAGCCTGGTTCATTACTCAAAACCGCAATCATGGGTAAGACTGCCGACCTGCGAGAGGGTAAGACACAGAAAGAAATTTCTGAACGAATAGGCTGTTCCCAGAGTGCTGTATCAAGGCACCTCAGTGGGAAGTCTGTGGGAAGGAAAAAGTGTGGCAAAAAATGCTGCACAACGAGAAGAGGTGACCGGACCCTGAGGAAGATTGTGGAGAAGGACCGATTCCAGACCTTGGGGGACCTGTGGAAGCAGTGGACTGAGTCTGGAGTAGAAACATCCAGAGCCACCGTGCACAGGCATGTGCAGGAAATGGGCTACAGGTGCCGCATTCCCCAGGTCAAGCCACTTTTGAACCAGAAACAGCGGCACTGGACTGTTGCTCAGTGGTCCAAAGTACTTTTTTCGGATAAAAAGCGAATTTTGCATGTCATTCGGAAATCAAGGTGCTAGAGTCTGGAGGAAGACTGGGGAGAAGGAAATGCCAAAATACCTGAAGTCCAGTGTCAAGTACCCACAGTCAGTGATGGTCTGGGGTGCCATGTCAGCTGCTGGTGTTGGTCCACTGTGTTTTATCAAGGCCAGGGTCAATGCAGCTAGTTATCAGGAGATTTTGGAGCACTTCATGCTTCCATCTGCTGAAAAGCTTTATGGAGATGAAGATTTCGTTTTTCAGCACGACCTGGCACCTGCTCACAGTGCCAAAACGACTGGTAAATGGTTTACTGACCATGGTATTACTGTGCTCAATTGGCCTGCCAACTCTCCTGACCTGAACCCCATAGAGAATCTTTGGGATATTGTGAAGAGAAAGTTGAGAGACGCAAGACCCAACACTCTGGATGAGCTTAAGGCTGCTATCGAAGCATCCTGGGCCTCAATAACACCTCAGCAGTGCCACAGGCTGATTGCCTCCATGCCACGCCGCATTGAAGCAGTCATTTCTGTAAAAGGATTCCCGACCAAGTATTGAGTGCATATCTGAACATAATTATTTGAAGGTTGATTTTTTTTTGTATTAAAAACACTTTTCTTTTATTGGTCGGATGAAATATGCAAATTTTTTGAGATAGGAATTTTGGGTTTTCATGAGCTGTATGCCAAAATCATCAGTATTAAAACAATAAAAGACCTGAAATATTTCAGTTGGTGTGCAATGGATCTAAATTATATGAAAGTTTAATTTTTATCATTACATTATGGAAAATAATGAACTTTATCACAATATGCTAATTTTTTGAGAAGGACCTGTATATTAGGGGTGTAACGGTACGTGTATTCGTACCGGACCGTTTCGGTACAGGGCTTTCGGTACGGTGCACGTGTGTACCGAATGACCGAATGCAATATTTTGTAGGCGGAACATAGGTACATTTTCGTGTTTCCAAACGAACATATTAAGTGGCGGAAGTCTCCGCGTTCAGCTCAAATCCCATCCTGCAGCTGGATTCTAAGACTGGTTACACACTGGCTGCGCGGTGTGAGCGTGGCGTTTCTGCTGCGTGTCAGTTGCGTGACGGCTGATTCGCGTTTTCTGTGTCTTTACACACCAGAACCGTGCCTGACGCGGCGTTGGCATGCTGCTCCTTTTGTAGGTGACATAGAGGGAGGCCGCCGACAGACCAGGATCTTGTCTTCACGACAACAATATCTATACTTCATGTTGAGCATAAATATAAAGCCTACTGATAAAGGACTCGTATGTACCGAACCGTGAATTTTGCGTACCGTTACACCCCTAATATATATATATATATATATATATATATATATATATATATATAATACAAATGTATAAGTAGTTTTATAAAAAAAAATGTGTTATTATAGTTGTATATATATATATATATATATATATATATATATATATCACATACTGGAAGCTACAACATCAATACAGACAGGGAAACTTTGCCATTAATTCTAATTATGGAGCAGCTGGCAGGTCAAATAATGTAATTTTTCTATTGTATTGCATGTACATGGATCTGTCATCAGGTAAAAATTGGCTTTTAGCATGATGCACACATTTTGAGGGAAGACATGTTCGCACTTACAGTGATCTTTAATCACAATAACAATCCATTCATATTCAGCTGTGTATTCCCAAATATGCAGTCATAACAACATAACACAACATGAAGCTGGAATCAAATTTTCATGCAGAAAAGTGCTGTATCTTTCCAAAGAACATCGCATACAGCTCATGAAATACAGAGGCAAGGTCGCTGATGGACCTTGCCTCTGTGTCACTGTCGGCTAAATTTTTTTCCAAATACATCCAGACATGTGGAGAGGAAGAGACTAAACAAATCTCCCAGAGTGAAGTTCCTTCTTAGTAGTGATTAGGCCTTCATTTTGTGCCAAATTCATCTTAAAACAGATGGCTTCGTCCCCTGACTAGCCGAGCATAATTTGAACACCTCGCTTTATCTAACATTTAAAGATGATTTACCCTCTAATGAAGTATGAACTTGTGCCCTCCACCCCTTAACCAGTTTTAATAGAGCAAATCACCTTAATATCCTACAGTATATGTCACTGCAAGTAGAAGTAAATTACAAATTGACATTTGTTTAACTTTTTATTTTGAACTACTGTCAGGATTTTATTCACTTTCTGCAAATTTTTTTAATTAGAAAGTAAATGTGACAATGGAATGCTCAAGGTCGCAAGACGTTAGCAAACATGACTCGTGGCACAGAATGAACACTTCTCCACCTTTGCGGCGATCTGCTTTGCTTACCTGTACTTCTCAGAGCGGTTTGAGTAAGACATCTTAATCAGGAAAATGAGCCAAAATAATAGCAAAAATAATTAGCATTATGCAAAATAAATAAACGGACACTGTAATGTGGCAATGCACATTCAATGAGTTATGAGACTGTAGCAGATCATGGCTTGGGTTTGGAGGTAAGAAGAAATAAATGAAAGCTTTTCTTTTGGATTGCTTTGTTTTTACCTTGAACCAGGGACTGGCTTTTGTCTGTTTTGGATTAATAAATGCAAGACTCTCCTAACATTTGTTTACTTCTTTGTGACAGAGAGAGGGTGGGGGGATCAGCATGGTGTCAAAGGAATAAACAAAATGATAATAAAAAAGAGCAGAAAGAACAATGCTTGCATTTATTTAGGCTTCTTAGCCAGGCATAAACTGCACTTGGGACTTTGTATTGTTTCTTTGCCATGACCATTAACTTTATCTATCTATCGATATGCAAACTGATTTTTGTTTGTGCAAGGGTTGGTATTTCAGAAGAGTGAAGTCTCTTATAACCTAAGACAGGGAATTTTAAATGTGGAGACCAAATTGATATCTTATTTAAATGATATAAAATTTTTGCAAGCATAAAAATGTTTTATTCCAAGCAGAAGAGTTGATGGATTGACATTTACTATACAACAGCAGGCAAATGTGTATATATATATATTATTATTTTTTTTTTCATGTGTTTATTCAAAAGTTGTGAGCTTGAGAACATCACAGCCTCCAGATACTGGCAAAACTCTACAACACATCAGCATTTTATGGTTTATTACGGAGGAATAAAAGCCTCATTGAGTCTTTGGGAATACCGTAACAAAGGCTAAATTCTGCAATTAAATAATGTGCTACCGTCCTCGGTGATGCTCAATGTCTGTTTGCAGAAAAAAGGCAAGCATTTGGCTAACTGTAAATCAAGTTATCTTTCTCTTCCTCTCCCCGTCCTGCTTTAGCCTTTCAATCACCATTAAACCCTACTCTCACTGTCACTTATTACCACCCACCATTCACCTTTCTTCAATCATCTGGGCTAGTAATGTAATAAACACTAAACATAATCTGAAAGACACAGGTCGGTGGGTTTAAGCAACTTTATAATGTAACTTTTTTTATGACATAATTAGCCAAATTGCCATCAGTCAACCTCGCTGTCTAACCTATCATATCTGATAGCTGCAATTTTTAAAAGCAAATGAACCAATATACTAAAGTAATTTGATGGAAATCTCTGTGTCATTTTGTGATGCTTCAAGTCAACATTCGAACTATTTGCTTTCTTAATGCATTGTTCTGGTCTTATTGTTGATGATTAATTGATTACAGTTTTAAAATGTTTTGTAAAATTTTTTCTATTTTCTCTCTTTTTTTTGGACTAATGGCAAAAAAATGGATAAAGATATTTAAATACACATAAATATGTCAGTTTACAGCAGTAAACTTAATTTCATATTGATTCTGAAGCAGAGGGAGCTTCTCAGAAAGTTAAGCTGGATCATATTCACCGCATATCTGAGGATTTCAATCCTAGATGAGCACAAAAGAATTATCAGGAGACCAAAGTGAATCAAGGGTTTATACAGTTTACAAAGACGCAACTGACTGTGGTTTTTCTGTGTGTGTTTGTGTATATGTGTGTGTGTGTGTGTGTGTGTGTGTGTGTGTGCCCATCCCATGGCTTTAGTGAGAAAGACACAGGAAACTGTACATTCAGGGAATACAGGTGTGAGGTTAAGAGGATCCGTGCCCTTAACAAAGAGCCTGATTAATGGAAAAAATCACTCCGTCTAAAGGAGATGTACAGTACAATCCAATGGTGACAGCTGGGAGAGCTGCTCCAGATCTTTTGAACTCTTCCCATTCTCACAGTTTTTTACCCGCACTGACATAATTTTTCATTTATCTCCAGCCTTTCTCATCACAATCTGCTCATCAGCTGCTATCCAAACAGCTCTTTCAACAAACCATTTGGTTTTCTCATTGCCTTCGGTTTCACTGTTGTGCTCTTTTCTTATATAAAAAAAGATAATAAAAATTCCCGCATACTTTACATTATTGTTTCTTCTCTATGCCTCGCCTTTTTGAAACGCATAAATTTTAAAAAGCATCTGTGATCGTAGAAATTACAAATAACAAGCTCTGCTGTACTCTACACTGCTCAAAACTTGCGTTTGAATCATCAGTGGCAAATCCTTTACATATGATAATGTACTTACAGGATATGAGTCAGAAGCGCCAGACTGTCCTTGCAAAGCTGGAATTGCCCAACTGTATAGAAAAAAATCAAGTATATATATATATATATATATATATATATATATATATAGGGGCTCAAAATGTCTTGTGTCACTAGTTTCCGTGACGGGTAGGGCTCAAAATGTCCTCTAAAGATTGTGCAGTTCTCACCTGTTCTCACCTGCTGGGAGTGACAATAGGGCTCATTTACATCTCATTTAGATAAGCCATACCCCCTGTAAAGCTGCATGGTTGCATAGCAACGACAGATGCAACGGGAAAAATCGGACCACATACTATTAATAATAAAGGATAATGTGCATTGTAAATGTCAGTAATTTATTTTTTTTTTGACTTTTATAAAAATGATTTAGAGATAACGTGTACATGTTCTTAGAATGAACACAAAACGACAAACTTTGATGTTTATGGAAACTCACCCCATAAGAAACAGAAAAGTATTCTTGCAGATCTTGTTGCCTCCAATGAAATAAGTCGTTCGGCACACTTTCTCTTTATTGGGTCTTCTTTGTTGATGTAACCATCTCCGAACTTTGCACTGTGTGTCTGTTTGCCTCTAAATGTCCAATAATTTGCATGTCCTGCCATTCTTTTTCCGCAGCTAAAGAATCCAGCCGTATGTTGTACATAATGTCTGGAGAAAGCTTCTGGCTACAGGACTGTCTCCCATGCAGAGTTCTATTTTCTCCTCGTGTAGCATTTACAGTCAAAGTTATGGATTTTCCCCATTTCTCTGTCTTTATCCCCATCAATTGTTACTATCAATATAGCCTCTGATATCTTATGGTCCAACTCGTCTGACGCCAGTCCGATACATTCTTCCTCATCTTGATCTTCGCTCAGTTGTACATTAGGGATATTATTCATTCTTATTATGCCGCTTTCATCCTCGCTCAGATCATCTTCAGAATCAGTGAACACTTGTTCATAAGCTTCCGGCTTGCCGAAGAAGTACTTCAAAACATTTTTGGTGTAACAGCCACGGTTCAGCTTGTCTGCGCTAATCTTTCGGCATCCATCTTCACTGAATTTTGATATCAGCTAGAGCCAGCCAGAGCGCTGCATAATAAGTAGCCACGCTTCCCTTGGAGTGCGCGAGCAATAACAAAAGAAACAATAGCCGGATTATCCTGTGTGGAAATACACACAAACAATGACACGCCCCTATTGCGTGCTAGAATCTCCGAACAACAAGCCGATTTCAACCTCAAAATGTATGCTTTCAATTAAAACACGGAGAAGCTTCTTCGTGATCTCTACTAACAGATTCTGCAAAAATACAAAAAAAAAAAAAAACGCTTCTTTCTGATTTTTCTCGAAAATTGTGCTGCCGACTAGTGTCACTGTTTTCCGTGACGGGTCACATATATATATATATATATATATATATATATATATATATATATATATATATATATATATATATATATATATATATAACAAAACAAAAAACTTAAAAGTACCGTGCACAGCATCATTTAAATTCAATGGTGTAAAAATAGTTTTTAAATTTGATTTAAAAACACAGAGAGATGGAGAGGCCCCGATAATGAGGGGTAAACTGTTCCAGAGTTTAGGGGCAGCAACAGCTAAAGCTCGGTCGGATCTTTAGTTCTCTCTTCACAGCAGTTCAGTCAATGTACCGTTTGAGTAAATGAATTACTCCGGGATATTGGTTTGTTTGAACTCAGAGGGAGTGTCAGCCACATTAAAAAAGTTAACAGCTTAAGTCATTTGTGGATTAATACGTATTGGAGACGCGAACCATTTAAAACGATACAGTTCGATTTGGTGAACTGGTTCAAGAAGATCCGGTTACATCGAGTGATTCGTTCGCAAACCGGATATCACTAAACTGCTTTGTTTTGAACTCGCTCACAACAGACCTGGAAGAGAAGACAATGCTGAATAAAGTCATAATTTTTGCTATTTTTGGACCAAAATGTATTTTCGATGTTTCAAAAAATTCTAACTGACCCTATGATGTCACTTGGACTACTTTGAAGATGTTTTTATTACCTTTCTAACCATGGACAGTATACCGTGCACACACTTTCAATGGAGGGACAGAAAGCTCTCGGACTAAATATAAAATATCTTAAACTGTGTTCCGAAGATGAACGTAGGTCTTACGGGTTTGGAAGGACATGAGGGTGAGTCATTAATGACATAATTTTCATTTTTTAGTGAAAAAACCCTGAAAAGTGTAATTTAAGTTCTTTTCGGGGTTATCAGGAGAAAATGACTCAAAACGCGTATCCGCGTTAATCGACTTGATAGGGTTAAGATCGATATGCAAGAGTTGTGTTTCAGGTAGGCGTGGTTTACTCTTAACTTTTATAAAGATATCTCTTTGGATTTGAGACTTTAGTCTGCAATATTACAGACCTTCTTTATGAACCAAGAGCTTATAATACTGCAAAGAAAAAGGAAAAATTTGAATTGCATCATATGACATATGACAAACACCTCAAAATAATCAGCAGTTAATTCAACTTGTTTGCTACATTGCATGTCTTCTAAAGACACGAACAGGCCTAAATTTAGATCGGCGTGCATTTTCATTTAGAAAAAGCTTCCATCAGAAAGGTCTCTCATTTGTGTACAATAATGCATTATCTAGAAAGGCCATTCATTTTACTGCTTGTTTACGTGAGCTCTTTCTGGCTGACAAGTCGACACTTACTCGCTCCCATTGTGTTATTGACACCCACGTCCACCTCATCTCTTCCCACCACCTATTCTCAGATTAATTCCCTGAAATGAATGCAATCTCATCTGTCTGGGGCCACCTATCATTAGCTCTAAGATTTTTTCAACATAACTTATGAAGACATGGATCTGTGCATGGGAGTCAAGAGAGTTTTACCAATAAACGATGCAACAAACAAACAACACATTTTTTTTTTAAAGAGATAAGCACAGATGAATAGATGTACATTGCATTATATGAAATCACAAACTGAGCCTAAACTTTTTAATACATGCTTTTGCTTACCAAAAGACAAAAAGCGTTTAATTTTATTGTTTTAAATACTGCAGCCTTTAGTGTAACCTTAATGTGATATACAGCAGTGGTTCCCAACCTCGTTCCTGGAGGCCCCCCAACAATGCACATTTTGTATCAATATTATGAACTATAAAATAACAATAGATTCAATAACTGGATTAGGTTAAGATGACATTCAGGGTGAACTTGACCTTCAGCCTTCATGATGCAGTCAAAAAATTTCATCAAAAATTGAGTGCTGCTGTTGTTTCAGACTAAGTCTAGTATGAAACACCACTTTTCAAAATCTAATTCATTGCCAAAGGATAAAATATTGTACTGCCCTACTTTTTTCTCATTGAATATTTAATTTCCCTCAGAAATGTCATATTACAGAAGTAAAATTGATTTGGAATGATGTTTCATGCTGACTTTGAAATTAAAGAGCGTAAGCTTTATATATGCACAAATTATACACAATAGCATTCATCCCTTAAATTTAATCTAGCCATTTAAAACTGTTTGTAAGCTAAATGGTTAAAACGGCCCTTTATATGTATAACACACTTCATAAATACACATCAGCTGCAGCAAGAGTTCCATAATGCAATCACAGACTGTTCTCTCCAGTATAATCAGCGTCAAATGACCAGACAGAATCTCTTTAGTGACCTGTACATTAATCAAGGTTACCATGTACATAGACCCAGCAAGACACACTGCAATTATCCATTCACTCTCTTCACCAAGCATGTCTAAAGCATTAACAGAGGTTTTGAGTGCCATTAACATGGATCAGTTAACTGGGCACACCATGCATCTATGGATGTGTTCCTTGCAAAGACTGACATAGTGGTTTCAGTATAATCTATACTGACATCCTAAAATGTAATTTTAGCACATTTATAAGGCTCACCTTTCTCTTCTGGAAAAATAGACCAAAAAAAGGTTTACATCAAATCAAATTCTCTCTAAAATCAAATTGTCCCACCAAAGAATAATGGCTTTTAAAAAAAATCTAATAAATAAATAAGAAAAATTGAAATCATATTTGTTCTTAAATTGGACAACTGGGTCATGTGTATTTACACATTAGGCTGAAGAATATCATTGCTGATCATTTTTTATTGATTTATTTATTGATGCATTTTTAAATAAATAGTCCAAATTAATACAATTCCATGGATTCAGGAGAGATAACTCTATACCATTATGGTTACTCTAGTATGCAGAATGCAACAGCAATTATTGAGTACTCAAGGAATACTTGACCTTACTGCGATCAGAAGTGCTTCTTGTGCACCAAATTTGCTCCAAGCCAGACTGAGCCTCTTCTGAATTCCTCATCTAGGGTTGACCTTGCAGGTTGACAGCAAACAGCTGCAGATAATAATGGATTTTTCGCTGGAGAGCTTATCTTAAACAGGCCAATCTTTACCTGTGTGTGTCTCACAACATAGCTTGGTTAAAAGAGAGGTCAGCTTTACCATGTGCATTTAATGAGACTCGAGCATGATTGGAAATGCGCACTTGATAAGGCTGCACTTTACTGTGATGAACAGTGATGCTGTGGAGATGCCATGCTGCACACAATGCTCAGGCTCAAATGTGTCAGGGGATGAGGCACTGCTTATAAACAGTGCAAGCACAGTACATTGCAGATCAGGAAAACTGGATGGATGACTCTAGATTAGTATGGATGGATGGAGGGATCTAGATGAGGATAGATGGATGGATGGATGGATGGATAAATGGATTGATGGATGGAGGGATCTATATGAGGATGGACAAATGGACGGATGGAGGGATGGAAGGATCTAGGTGAGGATGGATGGATGGATGGATGGATGGATAAATGGATTGATGGATGAAGGGATCTGGATGGATGGATGGATGGATTTGTGGATGGATGGATGGATGGAGGGATCTAGATGAGGATGGACGGATGGATGGAGGGAGGGAGGGATCTAGATGAGGATTGATGGATGGATGGATTTATATGACAATAGATGAACATATTGTTGGATGAATGGATCCTTAGAAAAGACTAATTGATGGATGGATGGATCCTTAGATGACAAAAATGGGTGGATGGAATGAAAAGTATGAAGTATGAAGTATGAAGGTGTATTTACTAGATGGATGGATGGATGGATGGAATGAGCAAGGTTTGAAGGTTTATTTACTGGATGGATGGATGACTAAAACCCTGTAGATTTTCACTGAAAAGTTATTACTTATTTTATATACAATCCTAAATTAATAAACTAAAATGCTAAATAAATTGATCATAACCTAAAAAAGGGAACAGGTTTCCACTGAATCCATATCTGCATATACAGTATATCTAATACATAAATTTCTTGATATATATATATATATATATATATATATAAAATAAATAAACCTTATAGACTTACATTGAAAATTACCTTCAGACTTCAATGCTTTCTGTTTATTGTGTCAAGCCAACATTCAAAGTTTGTCTTGTGTAATTGTTTTAGTTACAATTGGTTTTTAAAACATGGCTGTAAACAAGACAACTCCTTCATGTCCGTGTGCAGCATTGTGCAATATGCACTCCTTCATAACAGACACTGTGGAGACAACCAATGCCTTCAATATTACAGTGAACCTAGTTTAAAGTTTACTTAATCCAAACTCATGATTACATTTGAAGAACTATGCGCCAAAATGAGCATAAAATGGTGTCAGCTGCATGCAGGAACCCAAGCATCACAGTAATCCAACACCTCAGAAACAATCAGACTGCAGTAACCTCACCCCTCCCAAAGCTCATGCCGTTTAGC